>NC_079207.1:39181131-39370257 GCF_026745355.1 Beta vulgaris subsp. vulgaris | reverse complement strand
CTCTCTCTCTCTCTAAATTTGAGTTTTCTGCTCTTCTCTCTCTACTTTAGAGTTCCTTCTCTCTCTAAGTCCGGGTTCCATCTTCTTCGTCCGACCAGGTACGCACTTGTTTTTGCTTTTTTCACTAAGTTTTTCTTCTCTTTCTTTTAATAAAATCGGCCGACCCCCTTCTGTTGATAAATAATGGGGAGCTCGTCCGAGTCAGTGACACCCCCTCCCTCACCTCCTTATAATTTAGCCGAGGAAGTGAGAGGTATGGGAATGGTATTGGTGTCAACTTTAATAAGTTGCCCGGATCCCTCGGCTGTGCCTGAGGCGCTTTCCCTCCCCGAGTACTCCTTCGCAAGCCGAGGAGGAGGAGGCCGAGGGTCCATCCCCCTACCCTGGGAGGTGTCCCTGGCCTATCCTTCTTCGAGGAGTTACTTAGACAAATATGTCTGATGGTGTAGTTAGGATAGCTATGCCGGGAGAAGAAGGTGAAGCTCGACGTCCGGGCGGCTCGGTATCCGGAGCTTGATCCCAAAGGCGGACCGGGAGCGAAGTTTCCCACTTCCGTCTTAATAAAGGCTTTGCTAGAAGATGCCCGAGGCCAAGCGGCCAAATTTCAAATAAAGGACCCTACTTGCTGGTCCGACCCGATGCTAGCCATACCATTTATCTCCACCGCCGGTGCACTGCATTTTATACAAAGCAATGGAAATGGGCTTAAGATTCCCGCTGACCCAATTTGAGAAAGACATTTTGAACGCTTACAACTTATGCTTGGGTCAGCTCTCCCCAAAGTCTTGGGGCGGCATTTTGGCGGTTCAGGTAATATGTGATCTCATTGGCGTTAAGCCGACCCTCACCCTCTGGCGCCATTTGTATAAGCTGTTCGAGATGCCGGCCGGGGATCACGGACCTGGTTGGTGGTGCTTCCAGGCTCGGCGAGGCTACCGAACCGTTCTTGACCTACCCACTTCTCAAAAGGGGTTTCGCCGGGGATTCGCCTTTGTCTACTATGGGGGAGAATGGGGCATCCCGACCGTGCCTCCATCTGCCGACCCAAATCACTGCCTTAATTTCAAAGTGCCCGAGCTATCGGAGGATGAAGCCGTGGCCGCTATATATATGCAGCTAGAGGCCAAAATAGTGGATGGCGGCGAAGTTTTTGTAGCGGGGAACTGGCTCCCGAGCTGAAACTCTTTAAAGATGAGCACTTCCTGCGGCGTTTGGTCTAAGCCCGGCTTTTCCCAAGGGTAATTCGGCAAAAGGGGGTCCGGTTGACTTGTTTTTGCTTTACTTGCTATATTTTGCTAACTGTCTGTCTTTTTGCAGAGGCTTCTCTAGCTTATATAAAGGAAACAGACCAGGACATGGCCGAACGACTGACCTCTGCTGCTCTGAAGGCTGCTAGGATTAGGGCTGAGATGAAGGCCAACAAGATTAACAAGCCTTCCAAGCCAAAGGTAAGCGCCCTTTTTATCCGACCCGGTACACTAAGTCTTTTGTTCTCACCAACCTTGTAATTTTGTAGGATCCTCCAACCCTAAGCCGAGGAAGCGAAGGAACGAACTGAGGAGAGGGTGGAGATGACAAAGAAAGCCTTGGCGAAGGCTCGGGCCGAGAAGGAGGCCTCGGCCAAGAAGGCAAGGCAAGAGCCTTCCGTGGAAGTGAACAGCCCCCGCCAGGCTTCTGGGGATGAAAATACACGCATCTCCCTTCACCCAGAAGATTTCGAGCCGGTGTGTAGTCCGAGCCACGTACAGGGGACCTCTCACACCGAGCAGACCTTATCCGAGGCGTCGGTCCCGTTTACTGAGATGTCCAAGTCGGACAAAAGACAAAGGATCGCCAGTGCCTTGGAGATACTAGTCACCCAAACCGACCGAGATCATATCAACGCGGTAAATGGGAAGAAGAGTCGAGCGAACTCTTTCGCTCCTGGATGGACGTAAGTACCTTTGCTTACTCCCTTTTTACTCTTTATTGCTACTTTTAAATGGTCTTTGTTTTGCAGTTTTCCATCCGGATGACTAAAGTAGCTGAGGACCGGCTCGCGTTGGTGCAAGAGGTCCAGAGCTTAAAAGAGGCGGCTCGGACGCACTTTGATGAAGTTTATCAGGCCAAGGAGGCCAAGCGTCTGGCCGAGCTTCGTCTGGAGGAGGCCAACACCAAAATCAACAAAGGTGAGGCGACTTGGAAGCAGGAGAGGGAAGATTGGAAAGTGGAAAGGGCCAACCTTTCCCTTGCCAAAGAAAATGCTGAGTCCGCCAAGGTTACGGCCGAACCAAGCAAGCCAGGCCGGAAGCGACTTGGAGGAGGTCAAGCTCAAACTCTCTGGGCCGAGACGCAACTTAAGGAAGCTCAGCGGCCGTTTCTCGCTCCCAGGAGGAGTGGTTCAAGGCCTGGCAGAAGTCGGACGACTGTACCGAGTTCTGCGCTGAGGTGGGCCAATCCTCCCATAAGATGGGCGAGGACGAGGCGCTCTCCAAGCTCAGGGAAGCCTTGGCCGACTCCTGCCCTGAAGCTGACTGGAATTCAGTCTGATCTCGCTATCAGGAGTTGACTGAAGCCGAGGCAGCCGAGATTAAAGCCAAAATGGCTGAGGAGATGAGCTCGGATGATGAGGCTGATGATGATGAAGAAGATGTTGCTAGCACCGAGCCACCTCCTACCGAGCAACCTGCTGCTGAGCAACCTGCCACTGGTCCTTCTTCTTAGCTGCTTTAGGATTTTATTTTCTTAGCTTTGGCCTTGTCGGCCTTTTAGCTTTTCTGCTTTCGACCTTGTGTTTTTGTAAACTTTTGGTTGTATTTTGCAACTTTTGATCAATTGGAATACAACTACTATTTTGCAACTTGCCTTTTGTCGCACATTTTTCGTTATTTGCAATATTATAACATTTAATAGACAATAAACTGGTTAAGTCTTGCTTGCCTTTTTGATCAAAATAACGAGACTTGGCTAAGTCTTTTTATTTCTGGGGTAGAAACCCGACTTGGTACATGGACTGGGATTTGCTTGCTAAACCGACCAGGTAGTGCTGGCCTTACAACATGCCCCTAGTGCAAGTAACGAAAAAAGATTAAACATAGAATCTTTTGAGATTGTCTAAGTTCCAAGGTCGAGCCAGGGGAACCCCTTCGGGAGTTTCGAGTCGGAATGTCCCTGGCTTGACGACCTCTGTAACCTTGTAAGGACCATCCCAATTTGCCCCCAACTTCCCTTTGAGGTGGGAAAGTCCGGTGGCTTCGACCTTTCGAACGACCCAGTCGCCCAGACCGATTGGCCGAGGCTTTACTCGCCTGTTAAAGTGCCTTGTGATTTTTTGCTTGTACCGGATGGCTTGTAGCAAAGCATTACCTCGGGTTTCTGGCAACAGGTCTAAGTTGACGGGTTTTTCTTCTTCGTTTTGGTCGAACTCATAGAATGTCATCCGAGGGGAGGGAATTCCCACCTCGACCGGAAGGACAGCTTCGCTACCATAGACCAAGCCGAAAGGGGAGTGCCCCGTGGCTTCTTTCACTGTTGTTCGCCGACCAGAGTACTCCGGGTAGGTCGTCTACCCATGCCCCTTTAGCTGCATCAAGGGATTTCTTGATTCCCTTTAGGACAATCTTATTGGCTGACTCGGCCTGCCCGTTGGTCTGAGGGCGGGAGACTGCTGAGAACCTTGTTTGAATGCCGAACCGGGCACAATACTCTCGGGTCGGCCCGCTGTTGAACTGTCGGCCATTGTCTGATACCAGGGCCCTTGGGATTCCGAACCGGGTAATGATATTCCTCCATATGAACAGCTGGACCTGTTTGTCAGTAATTGACGCCAGTGGCTCGGCTTCGGTCCACTTGGTGAAGTAATCAATAGCCACAATTAGGAACTTCCTTTCCCAGAAGCTGGGGAAAAGGTCCGAGCAAGTCCATGCCCCACTTGTCGAAAGGCAGGACTGCTTGAATGGTGGTGAGGGGAGTGGCGGGCGCCCTTGGTATGTCCGAGTGAATCTGGCAGGAGGGACACCACCGGACTAAGTCCGAGGCGTCGGCTTTCAAAGTAGGCCAATAGTACCCTGCCCTTAGCGCCTTTCCGGCTATCATTCGCCCCTTGATGGCTTCCGCAGGCTCCTTGGTGTATTTCCCGGAGGACATAATTTCCTTCCTCGGGGGTTATACATTTGAGGAGGGGATGAGTGAAGGACTTTTTATAGAGCTGCCTTTCATGCCAAAGGAACCAACCTGATTTATGCTTAACCCGGTCGGCTTCTTTGGATCACTGGGTAAGGTCCCGTCTCGCAAGTACTCCACAATTTCGCCCATCCAGTTTGAGGAACGATTGAGTACGAGCTGCTCTTTGGCATTTATGCTAGGCTCCTTCAATACTTCCCAAGTTATGGTTCTAGGGGCCGACCCTTCAGCAGAACTAGCCATCCGAGCCAGTGCATCAGCTTGCTGGTTTTCCGAGCGAGGAATGTGGGTAATCCGGAATCCGGACAACCTTCCAATGACAGCTCGGGCTTTGGCCAAGTACATCCTCATGTTGTCCTCCTTGGCCTCATAGTCTCCGGAAATCTGACCCACTATGATTGTGAGTCGGACTTGGCTATGACTTGTGTGCCCCAGCTAGGATGCATAGCTGTATCCGAGGATGAGGGCCTCATACTCGGCTTCATTGTTAGATCCGAGAAACTCGAACTTAACAGCATATTCAATTTTTTCTCCGACCGGGGTTGATGACCAGCCCTGCTCCACAACCCTCTTTGTGGACGACCCATCAACAAGCAACTCCCACTCCTCTTGCGAACCGACCGGGGGTCGAGTTGCGCATTCAGTGATGAAGTCAGCGAGTGCTTGGGCCTTGATTGCCCTTCGGGGCTCGAATTCGAGCCCAAAATCTGCTAACTGGTCTGCCCAATCGCTCATCCGACTCGAGTGATTTCTATTCTCAATGAGCTTCCGGAGCGGTTGTCCGGTTAGGACTTTGATGGGATGTGCTGGAAATAGGGCTTGAGTTTCCGGCTCGCCATTACTAAGGCAAAGACCATTTTCTCAACATCGCTGTACTTCGCCTCGGCCCCCTATAGGCGTGGCTGATGAAGTAGACAGGATGTTGCTTTCCTTCTCGCTCGGCTATTAGGACAACGCTAAGAGCGTAGTCCGAGACAGCCAAGTAAATGAACAGGGGTTCCCCCGGCAAGGGGGAGATCAGTTTAGGCAAAGATGCCAAGTGATTCTTGAGGTCAGTGAAGGCTTGCTCGGCTTCGTCATCCCATGCGAACTCTTTTCGCTTCAGGGCCTTGAAGAACAACAAGCTCTTATCAGCCGACCGGGAGAGGAACCGACCGAGCGCCGCTAAGCAGCCGGTTAGGCGCTGTACTTCCCGAACGTTCCGAGGCGATTTCATCTCTAAGACCGCTTTGATTTTGTCCGGGTTGGCTTCTATACCTCTCTCATCCACTAGGAATCCGAGGTACTTTCCTCCTTTAACTCCGAAGACACATTTTTTGGGGTTGAGCATCATTCGGTATTTCCTTAGGGTGCTCAGCGTTTCTTTCAGATCTGCAGGGTGATCCGACTGGGCCTTGCTTTTGACTATCATATCGTCAACTATACTTCAATGTTCCGACCCAATTGGTCGCTGAAGATTTTGTTGACGGTTCGCTGTATGAGCCCCGGCTTTTTGAGGCCGAACGCATCATCTGTAGCAGTAGACACCCTGAGGAGTGATAAATGCCGTATGAACCCTATCCTTCTCGGCCATGGGAATTTGATGATAGCCAGCATTTGCATCCATGAAGCTGAGAAGGGCGTGCCCTGCCGTTGAATCGACCAGCCTATCGATCTTTGGCAAGGGTGATTGTCTTTTGGGCAGGCTTTGTTTAAGTCGGTGAAGTCGACACACATTCGCCATGCCCACTCGGCTTTTTGACCAAACCACGTTGGCCAGCCACTCCGAGTATTGACATTCTTCTATGAAACCCGCTTCGAGCAGCTTCTTGACCTCTGCTGCTGCGCGGCATTTCTTTCGGGACCTTGGTGTCTGAGCTTTTGCTTGATTGGTCTGAACCCCTCTTTGATGTTAAGCTCATGACACATGATTTTCGGGTCGAGCCCGGCATTTCTGTGGCCTCATAGGCGAAGACATCTTGGTACTCCGTGAGCACTTGGATGATATCTTGCCTTGTTTGGGAGTCCATGGCCTTGCCTACCCTGACAGTCCGACCGGGGTCCTGGCCGATCGCGACTTCTTCGTCATCCTCGGCTGGCTGAGGACGCTCGTATTGCTTGGGGTTTTCAGTTATGTACACCCGAGGCTGTGTTGAGGGCTGACCCCTTCGTATTTTCTTTTTTTCGAGTCCTTTTGGACGTCGTTGTCCGAGTCCTTTTGGACGTCGTTATTTTTGAGGCTATTCACATAGCACTCTCTTGCGGCCTGTTGGTCGCCTTGAATTTTTCCTACCTTCCCGTCATCAGTCTCAAACTGCAAGAGGAGCTGGTAGGTGGAGATGGCGGCCTTGGCTTGTTTAGCATGGGCCTCCCCATTATTATGTTGTAAGGCAAAGGGATGTCTACCACCAAGAAGTCGATCGGTAGGCTTCTCCCCTTACCCTTTTCACCCATCCGAGTGGGTAATTTTATTGATCCGACCGGGTGGACAGAGTTGCCCCGAAGCCTATGAGCGGCTGAGCCATGGGGTAACATCCCGCTCGGTGTACTTCAACTTTTTGAGGCAGTCGAGGGTGATTATATCGGCAGATGACCCACTATCCACCAATACCCTCTTCACCTTTGTATTGGCTACTTTGAGCTCGATGACTAGGGGGTCGTCGTGCGGAACGTGCAACGTCCGACTGGGTTCCCCGAAGGTCATGACGGGGCCACTAGCTCGGGAGCTGGACATCAAGTACCTGATGTTTGAGGTTTTGGAGGTGAGCCTTGCGTGCTCGGCCGGTTAGGCCTCCCGACGCGAATCCTCCAGCGATGACACCGATGAATCCTTCCGTGTCCCCGCTGTTCGACTGACCCACCTTTTGCTTCCCCTTTTCTTCGCTCGAGCGATTTAGGTAGTGGTTGAGTTTGCCCTGGTCGGCCAAACCGTCCAAGGATTTCTTGAGCTCTCGACAATCCTTGGTGGTGAGTCCACATTCCTTGTGGTAGTCGCACCATAAACTCTTATCCTTCCGAGACGATGATGTCCGGATGGGCGTTGGCCTGGGAAGCCAATTTTTGTTCCGGATATCAAAGTAGATCTCCTTCCGGTTTTTATTGAATCGGGGTCGTTGCCATTATCGGTGAGCCGATCCCCTCGGCCCCCCGTTCTTTGATGTTTAGGCTGACCCAGATGACTCCCTTCATCTTTTCTCTTCTTGCCACCCTCATCCGAGTAGCGGCAGATGTCCGTGGCCTGGATGAATCTTTGGGCCCGAGCCATGGCTTCCGAGTAAGTTTTTACTTCATTCTCGGCCAATGACCATCTGAGCCGACCCGGTTGGAGCCCGGATATAAGGGCAGCGAAGGCTACGTCGTCCTGTAGGTCGGTTATTTTGAGAGATTCCTCGTTGAACCTCTTTATATAGTCCGACAAGGATTCATTCTTGTCTTGCTTCACCCCCATGAGGTGAAGGCTGGTTTTTCTTTGCCTCTTTCCAGCTACGAACTGGTGGATGAAGAGGTGTTCCAGTATGGTGAAGTCAGTGATGACCCCCGCCGGTAGTTCTTGGAACCAATTGAGAGCCAGGCCTTTGAGAGTGGTAGGGAAGAAGCGGCACCAAGTGGCCTCGCAACTTGTCTGCACGCTCATTTGAGCCTTGTAACTAGCCATATGATCATCTGGGTCGGTTAGGCCCGCAAATGGCTCGATTAGGGGGGTTTTGATTTTCCCCGGAGGCTGGGTCCCTAGGATTTCTTGGCTGAAGGGGATCAAGAACTTGAGCCCCCCTCCAGTTAGCCTAGGAGGCTGAGAATGAGCCGAGTCCCCTTGGCCCTCTCGGTCATTTGCTTTTTCTTGAGGAATTCCCGAGCGTCATAGCCTTGGCTGAGGCGCTTCTTGTTGTTAAGGAATTCTCGGCATCTTGGGGTTTCCGACCCACACCCCCCTTGGGGATTTAGATATATGGTTTCTGCATGCAGACGGGCCGACCCCTGTCGTGCTGACTTTTCTTTTTCCCGGTGGCTCGGGTCTCTCGCATCGGACCGTGGCCGGCTAGGCTGCGGATCCCGATTAGAACGAGAGTGGTCCCTCTGGGAGCGGACGACTATGCGCTCTCTGGGCTCATGCTGATTGAGCGGGACGACTTGTTGCGGCTGCCTCTGTTGGAGCATGGCCATCATGTCCATCATCCCTTTTGGAATGTTTCCTGGAGCTGAGCCGTGATAAGGGCCAGGTCAGACGCAAAGAGCGGCTGAGGCTCCACATGCTGAATATGCTGGGATACCGACCGAGGGTCCAGAGTTTGGACGGTAGGTGACCTCCGATCCGGTGAGGGGGTCCGCTCGGCCTCCCTGTTATGCGCAGGCGAGTGACCTCGCTCCGGCCGAGGGTTCGGGGGTTCCCTATTGTGCGCGGGGGAGTGGCCTCTTTCTGGCCGACCGACCTGGTCAGAGGCTTGCTTAGCGCGAGTGTTCTTTGTTGGTGCCATTGTCAATTGACGTTCTGAGCTGAGTAGCTGAGTGAGTAAATCTGAGTGAGTGGTGGCGAAGTAACTTTTCGTACCTTCCCCACAGACGGCGCCAAACTGTTTCTGTCTAGAAATTAAGGGTACTGATTCCTTTGCTTAGGGAATACCGGGTCAGATTCGAATGTCCTGAGTCCAAAGTCCGTACGCCGGAATCCTGCAAAAGTAATGGTTAGACTGCCCCGGGGGTTGTTCCGGGATCGCCTCTCCGACGCTCAAGTCAGTAATCAAGCTTAGAGAGATAAAGTCTAGAGAGAGATGCTCTGGTTTGTTAGGTAAGAATTCAATACCTGCTCATTGATGAGGGGGTTGAGTATTTATAGTGCTTTGGGATATCCCAACTGTGGGCCAGCTGGAGGGCACTGACAGCTGGGAGGCACTATCACAGGTGGGGCCCTCTGGAGGTTTAAGGCCTTATTGGGCTTGATTGTCCCCAGCTGGCTTAACCCAGGAAATAAGCCCAAACATTGTTCTATATATAAACATATACATACCAGGGCATATTGTGCCTATAGTACCAGTGATGCTGCATGTTCCGAAAATACCATTAAGAAAAGCTTCGCCATTTCGCTGTGAAAGTATGTCAGCCTTGCCGAGGCAGAAGCAGGACCTTTCATTATTTATAGCGTCGGATATACCTTGACAACAAGGTCGTACAGCAGTCGCTACATAATTTTGAGCTTTCGCAGTTTCCAAGCAAGATGCAATGCTCACCCAGCAAGGAGCAGCTTGTTGTGCTGATGAGGGCACAATTGTTAATGACAACAATAGTAGCATTTCCATCACCACTATTGACCCCATCTCTCTTTTTAATTTTCTTTTTTTTTTTCTAAAGTTGAATGAGACTAAGAAAGATAGTGTAAAGATTATGAATGAGACTAAAGATCAAAAGGTTACCTTATATAGAGCGGGGAATGCAATAAGAAATTTATAGAATAATCATCCAGTTGCGGATTAAGTATACCCTTAACTGATTCCTACTTTGTAGTCAATTATATTGGTCATTGACTTTCTTCTGTTAGAGTATTTGTTAATAACTTATTTTACGGGTCTTAAGATATCAAGGTAACAAGCACATGCTACTTTCTAACAAAAATTCACTATTTTTTTTTATTAGAAAACAAATTGTTCCGAATAAACAACCCTTGCTAGGCCACTAGCCTGCCGGGCGCAACAACTCAGATGTTGGGTACCATGCTAAACAACCGCGTGAATACAATAGGTCTAAAAGCCTAGTGCCACCACAAGTGAAATCCCCAACATATTGTTGCGATAAGGATTTAAACCTTGGGCAATATCCTGTAATTCGTGGTGCTACTTTATCTACCACTCACCTCTCCCTCTACTAAATTTAACTATGAATGATTGAACTTCCTTCTTACTATACCGCAGACGAGTTTTACACATATTTATAATGTAGTTAACATGTTATGTTTATACTAGTACTATAATTTAATTTGAAATAGACAAAATTAGCTCAGACACCCCAAACAATGACTTAGGTGCACATAACACTACAAATTTTGGCTAACTACCAAGGATGGCTTGGCCTAGTTATTAAGATTCAGGTGTTGTGAACGATAGGTCACATGTTCGAATTCCCCTCCCCTTCTTTGTACTGCCTTCGTGGCTCATATGAATAATAAAAAACAAACACTGGCTAACTGCCAAAAATATCACGAAGTATTGGACGTGGTATAGTGCGTATCATGTATGATACCGGAGCGGATTTTTTGGATGGTAGGAGAATCTTGAATATGTTAATATTTGGGTCATTAATGATATGTGTTCCACTAAGTCGAATAATAGTTCAAGATATTTTGGTTACTAGCCAAAATTGGTGGTGTTACGTACACGCAAATCATATTTTGAGGTTTTGAAACCAACTTTGCTATATATTATATCAATAATACAAACCAACCGATAGTCTTACTATAATTGTACAAAAAGACATGTGATATTACATTGGTATTGTAGAATGCATTATATTGTTAATCAAATTATTTTAGCTAAATTGTCTTTTAATAAAAAACGAACGTATTTTTATTAATTATTGCTCAAGTTTTTGATTATATGAACTAGTTATATAGTTCATGGGATCCATTACATCTCTAATCATATTAGATGTTTATAAAATATGTTGTATAATATGAGCATCATAAGAGGGGGGTGAAATATAGTGAGAGAATAAGCTATACTTTTTGCGGAATTAAAAGTTAATTTGGGAACAAATAATGGAAATACGAGAGATTTTGGCGAGGAAAAACATCCTAGGCCCAATCGGAAGAAACAACATCGACCACAAGGGATTCTAACACAACTTTTCACTATAATAGGCCAAAACAACTCTGTCTACAATCCTATTACTTTTCTCTCGAGCCAGAACTTAAGTTACTAAAGTCAAGTTCCCAACGACAGTTCCCACAACTGTCGTTCCTCTCAAACTTCACTCGAAGTTCCTTTCTCTTTCTCTTGCTTCACTCAAAGCTTCTCACTCTTACAAGAGTTCACTCAAACCCTTAACTCAAAAATACAATTTGTAAGACAATGGAAGAGTAATAACTTGAATAAAGTAAGTATGAATTCTCTTAGGAAAGACACTAACTCTTTTAGACAACTAAGAATATTTAGCTAAGTCAGACACAATTTGTTCTAAGGTTTAGGCGCCTATTTATAGACAATTTTGACAAGTCATAAACTTATTCACTACTTAATCCATTACCCCATGATGTCCATGATTCTAATAAATTAATTAGTCTATTTTAAATATTCCTTGAGAAGTAATTAATCCACTTCGTCCACTACTTAACTTAAAACTAAGAAACAATAAGTATTAAGTGGCTTTAGATACTTGAGGAATAATTAAACTATTTAACTCAATTAAGACTTGGGAAATAATTAACTAAGCCCACTAACCACTAACTACAAACGTGTAGCAGTAGTTTAGGCGTGATAACAGATTTTTGAGGAGTAAATAAAATATTTACTTTAAATAGTTTTTAAGAAAATATCTTTTAAAAATAAGTTTGATTAAAACGAAAATCATTTTTATATTTAAAACGAAAATCTTTTTAAAATCGGAAACTGTGTTTAATTTTGAAAACAAAATCTTTTAGTTTAATATAAAATAAATATAAGAATAAAATCGGTTAGATTTTTATTTTAATAAAATCAGAAAATCAGTTTAAAGCTTTTCTTAACAAACTATGAACAAACTCTCTAAAATAGTGGATTTAGTCAAAACTATCCTAAAACTTGCTTCTAACTAACTTGTTAGGCGCAAAACAAGAGTTGGGCGCACTACTTAGAAGTTATTTAGATGTTCCTAAAGCTGTCTATAAGTATGTTCATTAACCTTGTTCCTAACTGTGCCAGTGTCTGTTCCTTTCATGGGAACAAAACCGAGTTCCTTTTGAGAATTCACCACAAACTAAATTGAGTTTTCACGCAACCTTAACATGAAGATAATAAATACACCCTAATGTATTCTAATCTTCAGTTCAAGCTTAATACTTCATCACTCAAACATCTCCACTTCGATCTTTGATTAATTCTCCATTTTTAATCTTCAATCAAGTATTCTCTTTGCTCGAGAATGAATTACCTAGCAATAACATAAATAAAATACATTATGTCTTTTGTGGTTAAGTCATCTTCAAAACTCAAGGGTCAACAAAATATACACACTTTGAACTTTCTCCATTTCAAAATAAATGAAAAACTTCTCTTAAAAAACTTTCATATATAAAAAGAAACGTTTTGTTTATTTTAGAACGCGAGAAATACTTATTGTTACCACCATTTTTATATGTAAGATAGCATTTATTATGGTACATTGTATTAGACCTGAAAAGGTTTAATTTCACCGCAATATGATGGCCCAACTAGAGCATAAAGCCCATCGGACGAAGACAACATAAGTTAAAGTTAATAGAAGAATGCCATCAAGATCATCACGAGATGAAAGCCAAGAATAACAAAAGTACAGGTGTTTAAAGAGTAATCATGAGACGGATCTGTATAAGGAAGAACGTGTAAGGCTATAGTTATTCAGCACTAGAAGAAGGTTGAGATTTGAATCAAAGATGTATCAAATATTTTTCCTCCAAGAAAGCATGGAATTACATAACATGTTTGCTTATAAATAGAAGAAGGATCATCAAGCAGAAGAGAACAATCAAACATCATGCAACAACTTGCATTTACTCTTTTCTTAGCATACCCTAGCCTTAGGCTAGCCAACCCCCTTATGGAGTTATAGTTTAATCCATTAGACTTAGAACATATCCTGGCGCCATGTTCTGTATCCTCCAATTGAAATAAGAAACCATGGATGTAACAACCTTCGTGTTTTCCCTTTAGTTGTCTAGCCTGACTTATACTCGTATATGTTGTAAAATCTTTCTCAAAGTTTGTGGTAAGTATGGAAATGTTTTACCTTAATTAAAAGATTAACTATTGCTTGCTCTATTTATTTGCATTTTTGCCTGAATTTAATATGCGTTGTAGTTTAATCATTTATTAAATTGCAACAAAGTACATTAGCAAGATTTTATCTAATTAAATTTGGTATATCCTAGGGACTAAGCCTCCCGTGGCATTCAATATCAAACTATTGGATATGCATTGAGTTATTTACAAGGTCAACGAATTGATTTTGCATCAACAAGCTTTTTGGTGACCACAGTGGGGGGTGAAGATTCATAATCAAATTGTGAAATATCTTCTTCATAGTTTTTACAATTCAAATCTTTAAAACAATTATTGTCATTTTCATTAAAAATATCGGAGACACGTTCTAGAAAGAATAAAGAAGTTCCTCAGGGTGACTCAAGTTTCCAAAACATGGAAACTAGTTTGTAAATCCCTTTAGAGACTAGGGTACAAAGTAACACTAGTGAAACACTTCACCATGGTCAGGAAGAGTGAAGTGGAGAGACCCTGCAAAGGGAAAGCTCATCTCTAGGTAGTACTAATCGTGGACTTATACATCAAATGTATGGAAAGTTCACAGAGATAGTAAATCATTTACTGTTGGAAGCCAGAGAGAGTCAAAGACAATAATTTGATTCTAACTACACAACTCCAGCCCATGAGTCTGCTAGAGACTTCACAAACATCCTCCAAAGGACATATAAGTAGGGATAATAGAAAATTTAACTCTAGGCAAATTGATCGAATACTCATAGATATCAACGATACTATGAGTGCAACCTTCATGACAACGTCTAAGTCTCTCGCTACTGAAGTAATTACTCGCTTAGAATCACTAGTCGAAAAACACTATCAGTTAAACGAGAAATTGGTTAAGGCCTTAGAAGAGGTCCCGCTAAATAGAGCAAGGGGAAATTGTGGTACAATGCCAGATACTCCTCTAATAGGCTACCTTCCAAGCTAAGGGTACATATCTCCCATCCTGAAACTAGAGATCCACTTATTTCAAAATGATCCACAAACTTCCTCCCATGAGCACCCAACAAGGGAAATACCCTTGAGCCTTGGAGAAGGTAATCGTGGAAACCTTAGGAGAAGTGATGGATGGCAGCAGACGTGGAGCCAGACTGACTCCAGACGTTAGGACATCATCAACCTTCATTTTCTATGGGTGGTGGACAAATAAGTGATAACACACACCAATATGTATCATCACAAGGAGGACATAGCCAAGGTACTATGTTGCAAAGAACAATAGCTCACCGCATGCATATGTGCCTCTAAACCAACCAAATAAGTTGGGATTCCTTCTTCACCCTATGCTTATATGCCTAGCCAACCAACTATGGTTGGTATGCCTCATTATGAAAATATTTCGGGGTATGGTTAGCCCCAAGCTTCATTTGCCCAAGCAATAAGTGCTTATCAGCATGGTATGCCCACAAATGGAGATACATTCCTACCGCAAATGGCACAAGGAGCAGCCAATCCTAATTATATGCAACACTAGGAGATTCGTATGGGAGGTTATCAAAATCAACCTTTCACTCCTAACCCTAATCATGCGTATGATCAAGCAGGAGGTGTGGGAAATGGGAATATGGGATACCCAGGTAGACATGTGGATCCATTAGCAGCACAAGTTAAGGCACTAGTCCAAAGACTAGTAAGAGATAATTCTAGGAGAAATCAGAGGCAAATATGTCAAAAACCTTACCCTGAATGGATTGATAGAGCCAATCCATTTCATAGAACTTTTAAAATACCTAACTTTACCTTGTTCTCATGCAATGACAGAGTTTCCGTTGAGGAACATTTAGTTAGGTAATTGTCAGTGTAGGGAAGCAGCTGACTGATGTGTCCATTATATATAGATTATTTACTCCAATTCCTTTAGTTTTGATAGTCGATTTGAGCTCTTTTGAGCTTGATTTTTGTGTGATTTGATATGTTTAGATTTATTATATATAGATTAGGCGTTTAATGCCTTTATTTAAGTTGCGGGACGGAAGTCCAATGGTCACATAAGGCCCAGAGAAGATCTGAGAGATTGCACAAGTGATTCGGACAAGATTGCAAGGAAAAGAACGAGAAATCACTCTCACCAAGTCAATCGGGTGGTTTGGCCCGACCTGGCGAGCCACAAAAGTTAGCAGGCACCAAGTCTTATTCGCCCGGCCAATTGAGCGAGAAAAGAGTCAAAGTTGCTTACGCGCCCGGCCGGGTGAAATTTTTCCTTTGTCATAGATTTGAGAATCACCGTCGTCGGACCGGGCGTTTATCGGGAAGGTTTATTTTTCACCTTTTTTAGCCGATTTTGTAAAAACTATAAATAGATTTTTCGTATTTTCGATTAGACCATCTTACGTTATCTGTGTTTAGATTTAAACACGTAGTCTTTTTTTCTCTAGCTTTAGTATCAACTCTTGCCCTTGCCCTTGCCCTTGCCCTTGCCCTTGCCCTTGCCCTTGCCCTTGCCCTTGAAGATTATAAAGATCGTTGAAGCTTTTATGTTTATCATTATCATGAGTTAGTCTTTTTCTAGGCTTAGAGAGGGAAGCCATGTTTATACCTTTTTTTTAATTGTGGTTTAAAGTTCTTCGATATTTGGATTGAATTAGAGTAATTCCTATTGATTTGTTATGCTTGTTTAATTCATGTAATTGCGCAATATCATGAGTTATGTTTAGCTAATAGGAGTTAGAATCGAAAGATCATATTCATTAGAGGCTTGTTACAATAGTTAGGTCTGATTATATTGAGCGACCATATTGGCATATGTTGATCGAAGAGTTGTCAAGGCCCAACCATAGGATTAACGAAATACTCTAATTATTTGAACCTCAATCCAAGTATTGCTGAAGTGTATTGTAGTGATTAAATTGGTATAAGCATGATGGACAGACCAATTGCCCTAGGTTTTTAATTATTTGATAAAATTACATCCTTTTGTGTTCTAATTTATTATAGTAGTTAAATAATTGAGCATAAATCTATAGAACTCCTCTCCTTGTGGATCGACCCGTATTTGCCGGTTTATGCTAAATAGACATCGTGTAGCTGCGGTATATATTTTAAAACGCATCTTAAAACTTAGATTGTTTTCCATGTCTCTAACTGAGACGACTTTTTGGTGGTATACTAATTTACCACGAAATTCTAACCACTCCTGGCAGGACGAGCACGTGCAATTTACAAATCATTTTGCACGTATTGATTCCAGAGTGACCCTAAGTAATCTGGCCAACATTTAACAAACGCTAGGAGAGTCTGTAAAATACTACCTATCTTGATTCAAAATGACTAAGATTAGGTGTCATGTTCGCATTTCTGAAAGAGAGTTTGTACAAATGGCTCAAAAGGGAATATTAATTCAGTTTTGAAAAAGGTTTGATGGTCATGCCTTTGGCGATTTTGCATTGTTTATTTAGCAAAATTAGCTATAAGATATGACAGAAACCTACAAGTTGAAAGTGCAACAAGGCACCAAATTTTCTTCGCTCAGAATGAGGAACCCTTCCACTTTCAAACTGCACAATAAGTGTACGTGGCAGAAATCATTCATGGAGCACCTTATAAGTGTTCTCCTTTAGAGAAGAAAGAGTTTATAGCACCAAAGGATTTGAAATCTGGGAAAAAGAGGACATATAACATTAATGGTAAGATATCCAATGCTATTTTCAACTGGTTATTATCTAACAAAAAGATAAAACTGGTAGTAAGGCATAAAGTAACAACTGCGGAGGAAGATTGACAGGCTAAAGTTGTATCACCTAATCAAAAGTCATCCTAAAGTCCTCTAACAAATAGTAGTCAGGGGAGTAGGGTCGAATCGAAATCAACCATAGAATGATATTAACAGGCTCTCTAAATTTAGTAATACCAAATCAATCTATTGAAACTAGCCTTAATATCAAGTTTATACTTCTCGGCGCATAACCTAATATTGCAATACTATAGCAATAAAATTTGGGCAAATCAGATTGAATAGAGATAATACATTCAATAGGAATCAACAAACATCATTAAGTATCAATACTTTATAAACATCCTTTCATAATTGATCATGGATCCCCTAAACCCTAGAAATGGACAATTCAATAATATTTGAAGCAAACTCATGGTGAAATAAGTAAACATGATGAATAATTAATTAAGAACTAAACAAGAATAATAAGAGAAGAGAAGGAGTACCAATTGTAGAACCAATCTTGTAAAATCAACGCTTCTATTGAAAATTCAATGTAAAAATCAAAAAAAAACCTAATACCAGGGTTCTTAGGTAATTCAAAAGTGCTTCAAAACTAAAAGTCGAAACTATCATAAATAAAACGTCCCCCCTTAATTCTAAAAAGATAAGTATTTATATATCCATAAAAAACTAGCGTAACACGCGCTTGAAAAATGGTTTAAAAGATCCCGCCCGACCGGGCAGATTCCAGCTTCTTCATTTCACGTGTTCTCGTCTCGCCCGACCAACCCGGGCGGATCTCGCCCGGTTAGGCCCGCAAATAAAATTTTGTGGCATTTTTCATGTCTCAAAATTTGGCTAAGTTAAGTTGTCCGACCAACCCGGGCGGATATCGCCCAGTCGGGCCATCATCAGCTTTTGACGCCCAAAATTCGATCTTCGAAGTATCACAACTTCTGCGTTATTTGTTGGATTTTAGCTGTAACACCCTGATAATTCACTCTTTCTAGAAATAACTTTATAATATAAAACTTAGAGAATTACCTAGGCATTATTGCCCGTGTGATAACGTATCGGCTTACTCAGAATTTTGCAGCGGAAAACAATTTACTAAAACCAACTTTATTAAAACTTATTAAATAAATGACAAATGTTTGAAACTAAAACATACCAACTCAAATAAACTAATATCTAAAGTAACATGTTCCTAGAAAACAACTTAACTACACTAGGTATATAAATAGTCTCTCCATTCCAGATTCCCAATGAGATGCATCTGCGAACCTGTAATGTCAATGCGATATTGACTCTGCTCACCAGAAGAATCATCACAGGATCAATAGCAAAGCCATGATCAACACACAAACAAGCACGTATCAGCAAAGCTGAGATACATATCAGACATAAATAATCCTAAACATGATACTACAAAAATAACATGCATGGATAACTAATAATATAAGCATATAATAATCTGCAGACAACTGTACTGAACTAGACTCTAAACATTATTTCTTTCTTTAAATAGAATAGTTATTGGACTAGTTTACTTATCTAAAAATATGAAATACGGGAGCTACCACATATTCCAAAAATGACATGCGATATCGAGGAACCTTTGAACTGAAGAGGAGATGGTGATCAATCCATTCCTAGAAGAGCCCATGGCACGCTCACCATGTACTCCAACCCTTAATGTCCAACTCTAGATGTGCACCAGTCTAAAGTCTATAACTTATTCTCGTTGCACTTTACATTAATTTCATCTTATTACTTGTGTGGACATAAATAGACAAGTAACACATAACTAATAATCAAACAGTCATCACATAATTTCTTTTATCTTTGGATCAACAAGTGATCACAACTTACAATCCAAGACTCCTTTAATTCTTTTTATTCCTTACTAACTTCCTTGCTGAACCTAGCCAACAATAAACTTTACCTTTATATAGGTACAACTTGTAACTTACCAAGTAAGGTCCACGGCCCTCATAAGATAATAAATAATACTCAAAGAATACATGTAATACATGATTCACTTTAACTCATATTAATTCGTACACGAATTGATAAATAAACTAACTTAACATGCTTGCATCAATCATTCCATACAAACATTTATAATCTGATAACATAATCACTTTTAGATCACATGCTGCACACAGGCATATAACATGAAAAATAAATTCTATCATTCACATATATGAACAAATAAGTTCCTATACATGATACTAATATTAAAGTACTCTTAGAACATGCTTCTAAACCACATAGCACGTAAATAATGTACGTACCTTGTATACACTAGCCTATAGGCCACTTTTAAGTCATTGCAATTCTGTGGTACACACCACCTCCCTTTTGACAAGTCAGCTTCCTTTCCTTGCTTCATTTTCTCCGTGATCTTATCTAGGTGCTCATCACCAACTTGTCCCTCAATAATCTCGTCGAAAACCGAGACACCCAAAGAAAGAGTACTAAGTCTAGCCTCACTTTCCCCACACAATAAAGCATAGTGGTTTAGCACTCTCTAATGTTTTCCCACAAGATAATAGGGGTAAACAAAAACAAAGGCATGTACGTATAACACTTGCAGGCAAGAAAATATAAACAGTTAGCAGGAAGGAAAAATAATGTTCATGCATCATAACAAGAAAGTATAATAGTATAATGCATCATCACAGGAAGAAATGACAGTATGCACTATTTGCAGGAAAGAAAAATAATAATGATGCTGAACTAACTTTCTAATGCAAGCATATAATGTTGCTATCTTATATGCCCTTCCTATACTACCAATTCTCACAATGCAATAATATAAATCTTAAAGGCATGAAAAATAATGCAGACACTTTTATAAATAATATTACTTAAGTGCCTGGAAAAAAAATTTCGAATAATAAAAAAAATTCGAACCTATGAATTTTCGGAAAAATTCTCGACTCGACAAATAATGAAAAAATTCCGGACTTAATATTCGAGAGAAAAAAAAATTCCGAACCCATGTATTCTCCGAAAAAAAAAAAATTCGAACCCTCAAGATTTCCGAAAAAAAATCGATATAAAAAAAAAATTCTGGTTCTAAAAAAAATATACTCTATGTTTAAGTTTTCGAAATGAATACGTAGGAGCAATTCTAAGGTTTCCTTCAAATAACTAATAAGCTAAGTAACTTAATAAGCTAGCTAGCTAGTTAGTTAGGCGCCTACAAGTCCTAAACTAACCTAAAGCTCCCAGATACACTTTGTAACACCCTGATAATTCTCTCTTTCTAGAAATAACTTTATAAGATAAAACTTAGAGAATTACCCAGGAATTATCGCCCGTGTGATAACGTATCGGCTTACTCAGAATTTTGCAGCGGAAAACAATTTACTAAAACCAACTTTATCAAAACTTATTAAATAATGTCTGAAACTAAAACACACCAACTCAAATAAACTAATATCTGAAATAATATGTTCCTACGAAAACAACTTAACTACGCTAGGTATATAAATAGTCTCTCCATTCCAGATTACCAATGAGATGCATCTGCGAACCTATAATGTCAATGCAATATTGACTCTGCTCACCAAAAGGATCATCACATGAGCAATAGGCAAAGGCATGATAACACTCACAAATAAGCACGTAATCAGCAAAGCTGAGTACTACATATCAGACGTAAATAATCCTAAACATGATACTACAAAAATAACATGCATGGGTAACTAATAATATAAGCATATAATAATCTGCAGACAACTATACTGAACTAGACTCTAAACATTATTTCTTTCTTTAAATGGAATAGTTATTGGACGAGTTGACTTATCTAATAATATGAAATACGGGAGCTACCACATATTCCAAAAATGAACTGCGATATCGAGGAACCTTTAAACTGAAAGAGGGATGGTGATCAATCCATTCCTAGAAGAGCCCATGGCACGCTCACCATGTACTCCAACCCTTAATGTCCAACTCTAGACGTGCACCAGTCTAAAGTCTATAACTTATTCTCGATGCACTTTACATTAATTACATCTTATTACTTGTGTGGACATAAACAGACAAGTAACACATAACTAATAATCAAACAATCATCACAAAATTTCTTTTATCTTTGAATTAACAAGTGATCACAACTTACAATCCAAGACTCCTTTAATTCTTTTTATTCCTTACTAATTTCCTTGTTGAACCTAGCCAACAATAAACTTTCGCCCTCTGTCTCCTTAAACCGTCTTCTCTCCTCTCTATCGTTCTCTCTTGTCGCCTTCGAAGCAACTATCGGTCCATTCTTGTTTTTGCTGTATAATTCTTCCCCGAGTTCTGGGTTCGAAGCATCGTGTTCGTTCGAAGCAGACCGACGAAGGTGCGTGATCTTCTCTCTCGTCGCCTTAAACCGTCTTCTCTCCTCTCTATATGTGCGTGGTCGTTCGAAGCAGACCGACGAAGGTGGTGCGTGCGAGCGAGGGTGTGAAGGCGAGCATCGTGTTCGATGCTGGGCGAGCGAGCGTCGTTCGTGGCTCGTGGTCGTCGCCTTCGTCGTTCGTGGCTCGCTGGACTTTGTCGCTCGTGAAGCGCGCCACCACCATGGATGAGAAGCAAAGGTCATGCTGTTCAGTTTTATCAGATGGCTTGGGTTGAGAAGCTTGGTTTGCGTCAAAGTCGTTCACACTTTTTTTTTGTTTTTTTTTTTGTTAATTATCTGTAATTCAATAATTGTATTTGTTTTTAGATCTGTAATTCAGTAATTGTAAAATATTGCGTGAGTTAAAATATTCATAAACTTTCTCTTGAATATCTCTGTATTTTCCTCTCATATAAGCTGATAAAACTTCTGTTTTTACCTATGAGTTAACAGATCTTTGTGGGTAAGATCTTTATGGGCCTTGAGTAATGAAAAAAAAAATTGTTTTTTACCTGTCATGCATATATTGCTGCGGTTTCGGGGAAGAAACCGCAGCAATATACCTGTATTTTTATTATTAAAAAAATATCTATTGCTGCAGTTTGGCCTAAAAAACCGCAGCAATATTGGTATATATTGCTGCGGTTTAAAACCGCAGCAATATAATTAATACCTATTGCTGCGCCCTTAATTGCTGCGCGCCCCAATCCGCAGCAATAGGGCACTTTTTAACCGCAGCAAGTAGCATTTATTCTACTAGTGTTGTAACTTACCAAATAAGGCCCACGGCCCTCATAAGATAATAAATAATACTCAAAGAATACATGTAATACATGATTCACTTTAACTTATATTAATTCGTACAAGAATTAATAAATAAACTAACTTAACATGCTTGCATCAATCATTCCATACAAACATTTATAATCTGATAAGATAATCACTTTTAGATCACATGCTGCACACAGGCATATAACATGTAAAATAAATTCTAGCATTCACATATATGAACAAATAGGTTCCTATACATGATACTAATATTAAAGTACTCTTAGAACATGCTTCTAAACCACATAGCACGTAAATAATGTACGTACCTTGTATATACTAGAAAATAAAGTAACAAAAATTAATAACTTGAACCAAAAATTACAGCAGCTTTAAAATGATTAAAACCCCATAAAACACGTTTTAAAAATCGTTTTTAGGTATCAAACTTACGTTATTTTTAATTCCTAGTATAGTACTACTATTCTAGCAATTAAAAATCCTTAAAAACTCCATAAATCATTCGTTTCTGAAATTACAGCACCTATAAAATTTAATAACCATCCTCAAAACATATAAAAGTTATTTAAAATTACGTACTAAATAAATCTCATACTTTATAATATATAACTTTAATTTTTAGAAATTAAAAACCCTAAAAACTCTTATTTCTATGATTAAAACTAAAAATAAACTCAACATAATAAATCTGAAATTTATTATAATAATAATCATGATGACCGAAAATATATGTGCATATAAAACAGTAATTTAATTAGCAAACATGATACATAATTATAAAATAACATAAAAACTAGTCTTTTAATGGAATCTTAGGAAGGAAGAAAGAAAACAACCGACAACAATGGGGGCAAAACTGGCGCCGGCAGCACAGCAGCAGCAAGGGGACTGGCGGTCAGAAATTTCGGTTCTTGAAAAGGTTTGTGACGTTTCTTGTTGAACAAGAAACGTTTCTTGAAGAAGAAGAAACAAACATTGAGAGAAAAGAACGTCAATGGCGCACGAAGAGGAGAGAGAAAAAGTCGAAGAAGTTAGGAGAGAGAAAGTGACGTGAGAATTGAGAGAAAATAATGTGTAGGGCGAAATAATTTGGGTTTTTAGGATATTTATATAAAGGCTTTTCTTTATGGGCTTAGGAAAAGAGATTATGTTTAATGAAACTTGATGACTAATAAGATGGACTATTTAAGACTTTAGTCATCAAATGATTCTTTCCCTTTTTATCCATTTTTGGATTTTCGATTCCATTAAACTTCCTTTTTAATATACTTTTAATATTTAAAACTTTTATTAAAACACGCTTAAGTAAAATATTTCTAATTTTATTAAGCTATGAAATATAATTTCATTTGACTTTTAAAATAGTCAACCCTTTTTAAATGGTCAAATCATTTTCCAAACTCATTTGGATTTTAATATAACTACATAAATACTTGAATATTGTTACGTAGTGTAAAACTAGTAATGCAAAACAACAACTCCCAACTTCAGGTTCTTAATTTGGAGACTTGTGCAACAATGATTAGGCTCGAATCCGGATTCTGAACTCCGATCAGCAACCTGCAAAAAGGGATATTTTCCCCTCCGATGCTTAAGTCAGATATCAGGGATATGAAGGAACTTTTAGAGAGAGAAAGTAGAGAGAGAGAATTTATGGCAGAATAACAGTACTATGCTCTAAAAAACGTACATTTCCCCTGATTTCAAGGACTATTTTTTTTAGTTTGAAATGACTGTTGTACCTTGATGTCACCCTAATTTGGGAGCATCTGATTGGCTGAGCAATAATATCAGGACACATGGCAAGTGCTGATTGGTCAATACATTTTACCCTTTAGCTGAATCAGTCTTCACTTTATTGGGCCTAAGTACAATTTTAGGGCCACGAGGGAGCTTTTCAGTACACCTTTTCTTCAGAAAAGTGTACTTTAGCCCAAAGAACCTGCAGGCCTTTGTACTTTTCTATGCATAAGCGAATGCCACATGTAGGGCTGAAATAGTGCCATGTGTCATAAGGGTAGCCGTTGATTTTTAGGCTACAACATTTGCCCCTTAAAAGAGGGAGTTACCTATTAGGCGCCAAGACGGTTGATCTTCCTCTTTTAACCGACCTGGAACTGCCATCTTCTTTTTCAAAAAAGAGGCGCCATTTTGCCGGTCTCCACAGGTCAACCCTTAAGGGCAATGGTTATTTTTACCGGATGAGGGGGTCATTTTCACCCCTCTATAAATATGTGACCTTGTCGTTTCTGGAATCATTTTAACATTGCTGAGAAATTTTCTAGAGAGACAGACTATGCAGTTTTTACTGAGCTTTTTAGAGAGAATTTACTTCCGTCCAAGCTCTTGCAAACTGCTACTCCGCTCGTCCGAGATTTCAACTCGTCTTTGACATTCGTTCGAGCTTTCATCTACAGGTATTTCTTCATTCATTTCCTTTATATTTTCAAGCATATTTTAAGAAAATGGATTCGTCCTCATCATCGAATAATCCCAGCCGCTCAAGGGTTGGTGCTAACCCTAGAACAGAGGGCCTGACTTCCTCGACATCTTCTAGAGTTGGACCTATCTCGGCCGGACATGCATTCTTTTTCTTTAGCCATGGACGGCATAGTCAGACGACCCAGTCTTTACCTGTGCAGGGTAATCTGGCGCGCGTCAAGCAGACGGCTCGTATCAGAAGAGGGATTAACATGCCCGCCTCTAGCTCAGAAAGGGAGGCATCAACTGGACGGATTCCCGCTGATGGAGAGCGAGAAGTCCAGAGCGCTCGTCCTGCCAACCCAAGCCCGTCTCCTGAACTCGTCTAGGAGGAATTCGAAGTTCAGGGCTCTCCTGAGCCTAACCCGTCAAATCCAAGGGTGGCCTCAGATGAGTCGAATGAGGCCGAAACCTCTTCTGCCGCCGCTAGCGACTCAGACGAGCCATCCACCACCTCTTCTGAGATAAGGCGGCGCCTTGGCCCCTTGTCTGACCCTAGATATATCCTGGCCGAAAGTGGCTTGCTAGGACGAGTAGGTCGCCATCTTGACCACCTGTCTTCAGCCATACCCATGCTAGGGTATCAGTTTGTTCTTGCTGGCCGGGAGGACACTATACTTAGTGCTCCTGCTAGCCATTTCGCTGTCTATCGTCTGGCCTAAGATGCCGAACTGCGTTTTCCTCTACATCCCTTTATCACTCGACTTCTTTATTACTACAACATAGGACTTAATCAACTTGCCCCAAATTCATGGCAAAACATCCTGACTTTTATAGCCGTATCTGTGAGTTTAAGGGCGTCGATCCGTCCATGGCGGCTTTCTCACAAATGCACTATGTCTCCAAGGTTCCCAAAACTGTTAATTTTAAGATCTCGGAGTATTCCATCAATGACATCTCCTTCAAGGATCCGTCCAACTGGATCCCTTTCAAGGAGATGTTTTACAACGATGATTTCTTGGTCGCGGCCGGTTTGAGGCCGGCCGCGAATAGAGGTATACCCTTCGATAAACTCTAAGTAAATGCCTTCGTCCTAAGTTTGAGAATTTCACCATGCTTTCTTTTCTTATGCAGATTCGGCCAAGGCGAAACTAATAAAGTCTTGGAAGGGAGATATGAGTGCGTCCAAATTCACAAACTCCCTCTGGAAGGAGTTTAGCAAGACCGGTGCTGAAAAAAGAACAGATACGCTAGATGCCTTAGGACGAGCTCCTGCTTCAAGGAGCAAAGCGTCCTAGACTATCCTTGGACGGTTTCCTTTTGCCAAAGGCAGACCGTCCTAGATGCCTTAGGACGAGCTCCTGCTTCAAGAAGCAGAGCGCCCTAGACTATATTGGACGGTTTCCTTCTGCCAAAGGCAGACCGTCCTAGATGCCTTAGGACGAGCTCCTGCTTCAAGGAGCAGAGCGTCCTAGACTATCCTTGGACGGTGTCCTTCTGCCAAAGGCAGACCGTCCTACATGCCTTAGGACGAGCTCCTGCTTCAAGGAGCAGAGCGTCCTAGACTATCTTTGGATGGTTTCCTTCTGCCAAAGGCAGTCCGTCTTACGATTCTTTTTGGACAAGCTTCTTCGCCAATTTCCTTAAACTTGCCTCAGTTTTCTTTTTACTGGACGGGCGCCTCCTTCAAGCGTGCCCCGTCCAAGAGAAATAAAATATCACTTGCCGCTTTTCTTCTTAACTTTGCTTATGTTTCAGAAAAATGCCCCAACGTCCAAAGCATTGGCGGATAAAGCGGCATCTAAGAAGAGGCCAGCCGCAACTGGCGACGCTCCTCCACCCAAAAAGTCCAAAGGCTTCACGGCCAAGAAGAAGAAGCCTTCTCGGCCGATTCCCAAAGTCGAGATTGTCATCCCGGCCGAGGATGATCCTCCGGTCGTCGAAGAGAGGGCTTTGTTTACCTACACTGGCCATATCGATCAATCTGAGCAACCTGAGACGGTTGCTCCAGTGGACGGATCCAAGGTAAAACCTTCTCAGCCGGACACGGCTTTGGACGGGTCTGCTTTCACTGGACCAGTTGCCAAACTGGTAGGGCAGATGCCGGAGGCTTTTAGGACGGCCTCCCGTTCTTCTGGTGAGTCTTATTACTCAAATATAGTTAGAACACTGCGGGTTGGCGGACGTCCGATGAGTCCGTCCAACAAACAAGTCGTGGTTATCCCAGTGCGAAATATTGACGAGTCTCCTCTTTCTGATAAAGGGAAAGGACCAGCTACTGACGGCTCTCCTATCCTCTCAGACGATGAGTCTTCTGCTGCTTTTGGGAAGATATCATCGGCTGACCGGGAGAAGCTCAAGTTGGAGCTTTTCAAATGCTTCCCTGAACCTTACATCAAGGGGTTGAGGGGAGCATCATGAGGACATGTAGGCTACATGTCTCAACTTGCTGCTGAGGTACATCCTTCTTCTTTGGACGCTTGTCTTTTATACTTGTTAGAATTTCTTATCTGTCTATACAACCGTCCTGACATGTCTTTGTCTTTTTCCATTTTCAGCTCTTTGCTCGCAGCATGATAACTGAGGACTGGACGAGAGGGCTTAGGAAAGAAAACAAGTAGCTCATCCAGGACGTGACTAAGGCTGCGGACCACACTCAGTACTCGATGGCCGCGCAAGAGGTTCTGCACCAGCAGTCCAAGCTAGCTTGAGAAATGCGGTCGGCCGAGTTAGAGTCCCAAAACAAGACCTATCTCCTTCGGCTGACCGAACTGCTGGACGAGAAGGCTGCACTGGAGCGTTCTCTTAAGGACGAGAGAAACTCAGTCATGCTAATGGCTGT
The DNA here is from genome assembly GCF_026745355.1 of Beta vulgaris subsp. vulgaris. NCBI lineage: Eukaryota > Viridiplantae > Streptophyta > Magnoliopsida > Caryophyllales > Amaranthaceae > Beta > Beta vulgaris. Next base: position 39,343,030 of record NC_079207.1, on the reverse strand, counting down.
CGAGTTTTTCAGAGAGAATCTCGTCCTTAGGGTGAAAAACCATGCCTTAAGAGCCGAAGTCACGGCCACAGTGGAAGCGGCCAAGGAGGCCATGAATACAATAATTGATACTTCAAAAGACTGGGCCATGCAGGCCTTTGGAATGATGGCCGAGGATGAGGACATCCCCAGGTATGCTCGCCGGCTAGAATTCCAAGAAAGCCTGCACAGAGCCAACATCAAAGGGGAGGAACCCCCCGTCTTCCAAGAGTCTTCCGAAGACGAAGAAGAAGAAGATGATGTTGAGGCCCAGAACGGAGAATGACACCCCTCCTGACGCTTAGCTTCTCCGTTTTCAATTTTGGCCGCGGGCCACTTGTAATTTTTTTTTTGTACTTTTGCTTTAGATTAGCTTGTAATCCTTTTGTCATCTATATAAATTATCTTTTTCAATCGTCTTATCATACAAAAGCAATTCGTCTTATCATACAAAAGTAATTTGTCTTATCATACTTCAGATGATCCAACAGCTCCTTTTGGCCGAATAAGTCAAGACATTTATCAATTGCCTAAACTTTAATGTTCAAGTATGAAAGCAATTCGTCTTATCATACTTCATCTGAACCATTAGTTCCACCATAACCTACTTCGTCTGAACCAATAGTTCTTTTCTGGACGAGTAGGTCAGGACGTGCAAAAACTTGTGAGTTTAAAAACTGCTAAGTTAATAACTAGTTCGGCCTGAATCTGGATAATCATTCGTCATTGGACAAAGACTTAGTCATCTTTAATAAATTATGCCCCTATATGCCCCCCTTCTTGGACGAGGAGGTTTTGATAACCTTCCTTTGTTCAAGAAGGAGAAAAGGCCATAATTTCTAAATAACTTAGACGTTTTTATGAAGGTGATTGCAACCCGTCCATCTTTGTTAAATTATGAAATAACTTGTTCCTTTACTAAGGTTGTTATTTCTATGTTTTTGGCTTTTGGACGGAAAGTAGGATACCTTTACTAAGGCGTCCTAAATCCAGCCGACCTTGTTTAGGAGATGTTTAACTCTTTAAGTAAACAAGCGGCCAATTTTATGTAATTATCCTTTTTAGGATGATAACATGTTCAGCCGATCTCCTAATGGAAGGTGTATTTATTTGCTGCTCTGTTGTGTTAGTTAGCTTTGGACGATAGTATATAACTTAAGCAAATAAATCAAACAGAGAGTCATAGAGAAGTAGAGCTGTATTATATGAATTTTGCTTGACGGATAGTCAACGTAAATGTATACATTCTACTTTTTTCATTGTAATGCATTAAGAGTAGATTACAATTTCTCAAGATGCCCTAAACAAAGTATTTTTTCAAAGTGTCAGAATTCCACGTCCTAGGAATAGAACGTCCGTCCATGCCTTCCAGACGAAAGGTGCCATTCTAACTACTTCGATTTTTTGTAGGGTCCTTCCCAATTAGGGGTGAGCTTTCCTAACTCCTTGGCTCGGCCGACTGCTTCCATTTTCCTCAAGACGAGGTCTCCAAGCTTCAATGGACGCCTTGCAACTCTTTTGTTAAACTCCCTTGCCATTCTTAACTTGTAGAGTTGCATTCTCAGCAATGCATTGCCCCTGACTTCGGGAACTAAGTCCAAAGCCGTTCGAAGAGCTGCCCAGTTAGCATCTTCTGAATACATCATCACCCTTAGGGTTGGATCTTCAATCTCTATAGGAAGGACAACCTCAGAGCCATATACCAGCATGAATGGAGTTTCTCCCGTGGAGTTCTTTGCCGTTGTCCTTATTGACCATAAGACCAGCTGCAATTGTAATACCCCGAATTTTCAAAGATTATTTTATTATTATTTAACCTTATTTCCGCCTAAAATTTATTTTGTGATAATGAGATTTGATTTGTCAACTACGTTTATTAAAATAATAATTTCATTTAGTTTTGATTTATTTTAACAAGTTTCAACTAAATCATTTACTTATTATTTATTTCATTATTTCTAAATTATTAAACTCTTTATTTGATTATGGATACTTTTATACAAGTTGCCATCCATGTTGTCCATCCACATTAGTAATCCAAAACCCAATAGTCCATAGTCCATAGGCCATGTGTCTTTTAGCCAAAAAGAAAAAGGTAAATTAAAAAAAAAAGGAGAAAGTGAAAATCAGTTTTTCACCACCTTCCTCTCCTTCCAATTCAGCAGTAAAAGAGTTAATAAGTTTAGCAATTTTCAACCAGTAAACTTCAACCTTCCCAACCACATTTCAGATTCCTAGGGGTAGGCATTGAAGAAGCTACACCATAGCTTCACTTCCCTCCATTAATGGAGTCTGACCAAGCTTCCAAAAACCAGAAAATTTCCCCTATAAATAGCATCCCAAACTCATTCCATTGCTCAAGCAAACAAATTAAATTTAACTTCAAAGGTTTGCTTCATTTCTCTCTCTCCCTCTTTAATTTCTGAAATTCTGATTTTTAAAGATAAAATAAAAAAAAAATTCAAAACTCACCATTATCACCACCTTCGAACCACCCACAAACTCCCCTCCTTCCCTTCCCTCTGTCGCCCCCTGCTGCTTTCCCCTCTCCTTCGTTCCTTCTTTTTTTTCTTTTGGTTTTATGAACTAATTCTTTGAATCAGTAAAGAGGAACCCCTTCCCTTTTAAATGATTTTTGTTATTTTACCTTTATTTTAAAAACCTAAAACCTATAAACTTCCTTAACTAGCTACATTAATTAATTAGTGTGTTTTATTAATCTTTTACAAACTTGATAATGTTTTCTAATTTTCTAAATTAAAACAAGGAGTAACATAAAGTTAGTTTTCTACGTTTAAAATAGTTGTGTAAGTTAATAAAATTAAGTAGAAGTAATTTTATGAATATTTAAAATGATTTCATATATAGTATGAAAACTATAAACTTTGACTTATAAACTCTCTTAAGTTCATTAAGAATTTCTCTAAAGTTATTTGAATTATTTAAATTGTGTATTTTATAAAAAGGGGTTATTTAGGAACGAAGTTAAATCTCGTTAATATTGTAGACTCCGATTTCGTAGACAAGGACTACCAAGAGCATTAACACGTTCGTGAGCTTAACTTTGGGCACGCGTCACGAGGTAATCTTTGATGTCCATCTGAACATAGATCCCGCTAGTGTAAAATGAATTGATTACGTTATTATTATATGCTTATAAAATTTATAAGTATGAACTATAATTATGAGTTATCGAATTAACATGGACTATGAATACGAATGACAAAATGAACAACGATTATGGATTTCGATTATGAATAATGGCGATCGACGATGTACGATATGACAACGATGTTTATTATAACGTTATTAAAATCAGTTAATGTTATGATTATTATATTATTATTGTTATTATTATTATTATTATTATTATTATTATTATTATTATTATTATTATTATTATTATTATTATTATTATTATTATTATTATTATTATTTTATTTATATTCTTATTATTATTATTATGATTATTATTGTTATTATTATTATTACTTTACTCATGAATATTATTATCGTTATTAATATTGAAACTTTATGGAAGTTGGAATTAGTAAGGACTTGTGTTAATGAAATGATTATGAATCTGAAACGATAAATGAACTCAAGTGATTGTTGATGTAAAATGAGTTATTGAAATCTCTATGAATGGGTTGAGGTTATGATGGATTGAATATGTTCACACAGGTTTGAACAAGATGACGTAAATTGAATAAGATGACGTAAATGTATACGTGATTTATGTGATAAATTGACGTGAATTAAAATATGTTAATCACGTAAAGTGAAATATCGGAGGGAAATGATGAACAGGTTGCCTTGTATGAGTGGTTCAGCGGCCCCTTATAGGTTATCTGGTTACTATGTTGATTATTCTGTTAATGTCTTCCTTCTATCTTGTTGTGATTTTAAGTAGAAGGGGTGTGCACACTAGGGACTCTGTTATGGCCATTAATATTTTTCGTAGGTGGTTACAGGGTTTCGTCCCGGCCTACAAGTAGGTGGTTACAGGGTTTCGTCCCGGCCTACTATGTTGAAGTAAGTGGTTACAGGGTTTTGTCCCGGCTTACTGGCGTTCTCTTTCCTCTCCTTGAATAACTGGATTAATTGAATTAATGATATGATTATTTAGTGTATATATATGTGTGTATATGTGTCATGACTTCCGAAACTATTAACATACTATTTTACAAAGTATTTTCAACTTAAGTATTTTACGGGATGGAGTTGGAATTACTCAGTTTATCTGATTTTTGGGAGCTTGTCTCTCTTATCTCTTTTCAATGTATTTGTGCAGGTGGGTGATCGATCGGGGGAACAAAAGGGAGATCATTTAGAGTTGTCATCCACTTAGCATATGATTAGCTTCCGCTAGAACTTTGAAACTTTTAATTAATTAGTATTGTTTAATGAACAATTTACTTAGTGTTTTGATTAATGAATTTGAGTTGGTGTGTTGTAACTTAGCCTTGCATTTATTTCCAAGGAGATAAATGCGGCGGTCCATTGTCAAAGACGATCGATGGGGACATACCAAACCTTGTGATGAGGTTCTTCCAGATGAACCCTTTGACGTCATTGGTGGTAATGCCTCTTAATGCTTCGGCTTCAACCCATTTTGTAAAGTAGTCAACAACTACTATTACAAACTTTTTCTGGCCGACAACAATAGGAAAGGGGCCAAGAATGTCCATTCCCCATTTAGCAAAGGGAAGAGGGAAGAGGATTGGAGTTAAGTAATTGGACGGCTTCTGATAAATGTGACGTAGTGTAAAACTAGTAATGCAAAACAACAACTCCCAACTTCAGGTTCTTAATTTGGAGACTTGTGCAACAATGATTAGGCTCGAATCCCGATTTTGAACTCCGATCAGCAACCTACAAAAAGGGACCCACCCTGGAGGTTTGGCTGGTATTTCCCCCTCCGATGCTTAAGTCAGATATCAGGGATATGAAGGAACTTTTAGAGAGAGAGAATTCATGGCAGAATAACTGTACTATGCTCTGAAAAACGTACCTTTTCCCTGAAATCAAGGACTATCTATACTGTTTAGAATGACTGATGTGCCTTGATGTCACCCTAATTTGGGGGAATTTGATTGGCTAAGCAATAAAATTGTGACACGTGGAAGGTGTTGATTGGACCACACACATCAGCTTTATGCAGAGATGTAAGTTGCTTTCTCTTGGCCTAAGTACAATTTTGGGCCATAAGAAGGGTTTTGGTACATCTTTTTCCTCATAAAAGTGTACTTTAGCGCATATAATCTTCTGACCTATATACTTTACCTTCATAAGCATGCGTCACATGTCATCTTAGTAGCCCTTGATTTTTAGGCTACAACATTTGCCCCTTAAAAAAGGAAGTTACCATTTAGGCGCCAAGACGGTTGATTTCCTCTTTTAACCGACCTGGAACTGCCCTTCTCTGTTTTTTTTTCTTTTTTTTTTTTTTTTTTTTTTTTGCTGGAAGAGTTACTTCTTTGAAGAGCAAAACGTCCTGAACTACTCTGGACGAGTTCTCTCTCTATGGGCAGAACGTCCTGAATGAACTTCTGGACGAGCTCCTTCTTTGAAGAGCAAAACGTCCTGAATTGGCTCTAGACGAGCTCCTTTTTTGTTGAGCAAAACGTCCTGAATGAACTTCTGGATGAGCTCCTTCTTCGAAGAGCAAAACGTCCTGAATTGACTTTGGACGACCTCCTTCTTTGAAGAGAAAAACGTCCTGAATTGACTCTGGATGAGCTCCTTCTTTTGTGGAGCAGAACGTCCTGAATGAACTTATGGACGAGCTCCTTCTTTGAAGAGCAAAACGTCCTGAATTGACTTTGGACGAGCTCCTTCTTTTGTAGAGCAGAACGTCCTGAATGAACTTCTAGACGAGCTCCTTTTTCGAAGAGCAAAACGTCCTGAATTAACTCTGGACGAGCTCCTTCTTTGTGAAGCAGAACGTCCTGATTTAACTTCTGGACGAGCTCCTTCTTTGTGGAGCAGAACGTCCTGATTTAACTTCTGGACGAGCTCCTTCTTTGAAGAGCAAAACGTCCTGAATTAACTCTGGACGAGCTCCTTCTTTGTGAAGCAGAACGTCCTGATTTAACTTCTGGACGAGCTCCTTCTTTGTGGAGCAGAACGTCCTGATTTAACTTCTGGACGAGCTCCTTCTTTGAAGAGCAAAACGTCCTGAATGAACTTCTGGACGAGCTCCTTCTTTGAAGAGCAAAACGTCCTGAATGAACTTCTGGACGAGCTCCTTCTTTGAAGAGCAAAACGTCCTGAATGAACTTCTGGACGAGCTCCTTCTTTGAAGAGCAAAACATCCTGAATGAACTTCTGGACGAGCTCCTTCTTTGAAGAGCAAAACGTCCTGAATTGACTCTGGACGAGCTCCTTCTTTGTGGAGCAGAACGTCCTGATTTAACTTCTGGACGAGCTCCTTCTTTGAAGAGCAAAACGTCCTGAATTGATTCTGGACGAGCTCCTTCTTTTGTGGAGCAGAACGTCCTGAATGAACTTCTGGACGAGCTCCTTCTTTGAAGAACAAAACGTCCAGAGCTAGTCTTGGACGTCTTCCTTTCTCTTTTCCCTTTAATTTCTTTTGACTAACATTTTTACTTACTTTTTTCAGAAAAATGCCCCAACGTCTAAGGTGTTGGCGGAGAAGGCGGCCGTCAAGAAAAGACCGGCCACTACCAGCGATGCCCCACCCCCTAAAAAGGCAAGGGGATTCACGGCCAAGAAGAAAAAAGCATCACGGCCTATTCCCAAGGTCGTGATTGACATTCCGGCTGAGGAGGAGCTCCCGAAGGCAGATGAGCTGGCTATGGTGACCTACACGGGTTCTGCCGGCCAACCTGCTACTGAACAACCGGACGCGGTTGTGGCTTTGGACGGAACAGGGGATCAGCCTTCCCAGCTGGACGCAGCTGTGGATGGGTCCACTTTTTCTGGGCCACTTGCCAAGCTGGTGGCTCAGATGCCGGAGGCATACAGGACGGCATCCCGCTCCTCTGGTGAGTCTTACTATTCAAATATCGTTAGAGCCCTGCGCGTAGAGATGGCAATATCCAGTGGATATCCAGTAACCCGCTCCACCCTGTTTAAATAAAAGGGTGAAAACCCGAAATAAACGGATGAAGAGCGGGTGACGGGTGAACCGGGTGACGGATTCGGGTAGGATTTGGGTGACAATTTCTCACCCACCACCCGACCCATTATCCATCCGTTTATTTTTTATTATAATAAATTTTAAATTAAAATTAAATACTAAATATAAAAACGAAAAACCCTAAACCTAAATTCTAAACCTCTGTCATCCGTTTCTCATTCTTTTGGAGAATACCCAGCCTCCCAAGTCCCCTAACAAACAAGGCAACAACCCAAACACTCCAGACTCGCGGGATTCACTCGCCGGATTCACTCGCCGGAATAGGGGTTAGTATTCCTAATTTCGTTCACTACAAGATATATATCGACAATTCGACATTGATTTATGCTGCGCAAATATGTTTGCTTTTTTATTGATTGTGGTTAGTTGCTAATTGCTAATTGCTATTCTTTCTAGGATTGTTTATTGTTCATGTACTGTAAATCTGTAATTGTTATTCTTTGTAGGATTGTTTATTGTTCATGTACTGCATTGGTGTGAAGGAATATATGATATATATCTAATTATCTATGTTTGAATGGCACTAACTTTCGAGTTCGTAGACTGATATATTTCCTTCTTTGCTTAGCTAATATGAGACCAGATTTGTTTAACAATGTTCGTTTACATTGTCATTAGCTTATGTCTTGTGATTTTCTCTTGGGTGATACATAAACATCTTCCTTCTTTGCTTAGCTAATATGAGACCAGATTTTGTTCGAATATTTATTATGACAAACTAATTTGACAAAACTCCTACTTCTTTCCCACCCCTTTTGTTTTCTCTTTCTTTGTTAGCAATCTGTGAGTTTTCATTGTACAAACCCTTGATGTCACTTTCCTTACCTATCTATTGACCATTACAGTAACTCTTTGTCTGCTTGCTGTGCTTGAGATTAAAGTGCACATCTTGCAGCAGTGCTACAAGGCATGCTGAAAGTCATAGCTGGAATTGAAATCATATACTTACCATGAATTAAGCTATGTCTATATGTGAGTTTTCTTGCGCCATCTGTGATGTTTGTGTTTGGTGTGACAATACATCTCTATTAGAATTTAGAACCTCAATGTGTGCTGATTTTTTATTATGCTAATGTTTTACTAATCATCTCTGTATGTCTGTATTGTTTATTTGCTTCAATATTGTAGAAAATTCATTATGGACACAGATGATGATTCTGGATATGGGTCTTCAATTCCTCGGACAACTCCTTCTCAACATACTACATCTCCATCTCCTTCTCCTACCCCACCTCTTACCAATCTGCCATCTTCTTCCCATCGCCCACCCCTTCATCCAACTCACTCTAAATTTAAGAAACAAACTACCCAACAACAAGCTTTTAAAACTGAAGGAGAACCAAGTGAAATATTGTCTACTAGTACTAGAAAAGGAAGAAGACTCACATCACCGGTATGGGATCATTTTGAGAGGATTGATGTTAACGGTGAAAAGAAAGCAAAGTGTTTACATTGTGATAAGTTAATGTCTGCCAATGGATCCAATGGGACTTCTCATCTGAGAGACCATATGGTCAAAAGGTGTATTAGAAAGCATCAAAAGGTTGATATACGCCAAAAGTTTTTGAGTGTTAGTAAGAGAGCCGATGGGACAACAAGTGTGGAGAATACCAATTTTAGTCAGGAGATATCAAGAAGGAGCTAGCAAATATGGTGATTGTGCATGAGTATCCATTAGCTATGGTTGACCATATTGGTTTTAGGAGATTTGTGAATAGCTTGAATCCTAGTTTTAAAATCATCTCTAGAAACACCTTAAGATCTGATATTATGAAAATGTTTTCAAGTGAGAAAGCGGGTCTAAAGAAGGTTTTGGAAAATAATGAGTCAAGAATTGCAATCACTACCGACATGTGGACTGCTTCAAATCAAAAGAGAGGCTATATGGCTGTTACCGCTCATTACATTGACCAGTTTTGGGTGTTGCGCAACAAAACGTTAAGGTAATAATTGTATTTTTTGGCTTATGCTTCTGCCTTCTTGCTTCTGCCTACTACTGCTTCTGCCTACTTGCTTCTGTTTCTGCCTGCTTGCTTCTGCCTACTGCTGCTTCTGCCTACTTGCTTCTGTTTCTGCCTGCTTGCTTCTTCCTACTGCTGCTTCTGCCTACTTGCTTTTGCTTCTTCCTGCTGCTACCTTCTGCCTACTGCTACTGCCTCCTGCTATGCATGCTGCTACTACTGCCTGCTGCTATCTGCTATGCCTGCCTATTTTTTTAGTTCTGCCTGCTACTGCCTTCCCCCTACCCCTCGACTTATTTTGCTATTTTTGCTTCTCCTTATGTGAATTATGATTATATTTCTGTTTTTTATAATGCAATGTAGGTTTGCTTACGTGCCTTGCCCACATACAAAAGATACACTTGCACAAGTTTTATTAGACACATTGAATTGTATAACATTGCGGAAAAGATTTATTGTGTTGTTGTTGATAATTGTAGTACAAACGATGCAATGTTGGATGTTTTAAAACCAAGATTTGGTGAAGAATCTCTTATCTTAAAGGGTAGATTCTTGCATATGAGGTGTAGTGCACATATCTTAAATTTGATTGTGCAAGATGGGTTGGATGTGATTGGTGGTGGGATTGAGAGAGTACGTGATTGTGTCTCTTTTTGGGTAGCTACTCCAAAAAGAATTGAGATATTTGAAAATAAAGTCAAATCTGTGAAAGGTGAAGAAGCTAGAAAGTTACCACTTGATTGTAAAACAAGGTGGAATTCTACCTTTTTAATGCTTCAAAGTGTTTTACCTTACAAAGATGTGTTTGCTAGTATTAAGCGTCAAACCCCTCGTTTAAAATTTACACTTCCTACCCAAAAAGATTAGGAGTTGGCTTCATTAGTTTGTGAAAAATTGAAAAAATTTCACAAATTGACCGAGTTATTTTCCGGTAGAAGATACCCAACTTCCAACTTATTTTTCCGCCAAGTTTGTGAAATTAAAATTGCTTTGACTTCTTGGTTAGAAAGTGATACCGAAATCATTAGAGATATGGCAAGAAAAATGATTGAAAAGTACGATAAGTATTGGACCATTATTAATGAAGTTTTAGCCATAGCCGCCATCTTAGATCCAAGGAACAAATTGGAATGTGTTGAGTTTTATTTCAATGAGATCTATGGTAGTATGGCTGATTTTGAGATTGAGAGGGTGAAAAACACTTTGTATGACCTTTTGTATGAGTATCAAGAAAAAGGTATATCAAACGAGGGGTATTCTTTCCCTACTCAAGGTGGTGTGTTTGGAAATCGTTCTACATCATCTTTTGATAGTTTTGGAGGTGATGATGGTGAGGAGAATGATGATAAGTGGAGTAGAGTAAAAAAAACAAAAAGGAGGAAGGTGAATGTGAATGTGAAGTCCGAGTTGGACCATTATTTGGAGGAGGATGCCTTGCCGGAGAATGGTAATTTTGATATTTTAAAATATTGGAATATTGAGCTCAAGTATCCGACATTGCAAAGGATTGCCAAGGATATCCTAGCTGTTCCGGCTTCGACTGTTGCATCGGAAAGTGCTTTTAGCATGGGTGGTAGAGTTGTGAGTCCTCACCGTTCTAGGCTTGCTTCAAGTACGGTGGAAGCGTTAATGTGCATGCAAAATTGGATTTTAGGCGATTATTCAGGTAAAAGTATTGTTTATGTATTTTCATTCCGTTTATAAACTTATTTGATTATGATTGATTGATAACTTGTTTTTTATTACTTTGATTGTAATTTGTAGGGGCTTCGGTTGATAATAGTGAAGCTTGTTCTACAATCTTAGAAGATCGTGATACGGTGGATGTTGAGAATAATGTGGGGAATAATTTTGAGGGTGAAGTTGTTGATTTAGATTTGGTAATATTTTTCACACTTTAACTTTGTTATTACAAATTCCATGATTATACTTTGATCCTTAATTTTTTTTTTTTCAAACTTGCTTGATAGGGAGACGAAGATGAGATGGATTTGATGTGACGAAGATGTTGTTGTCTTCGTGTTGTTGCTGCTGTCCTGCTGCTATGGTGTTGAGCTGCTGCTGCCGCTATGGTGCGTGCTGAGCTGGTGCTGCCATGCTGCCAATCTGCCATGATGCTACTGCCATGATTCTACTATGCTGCTGCCATGATTCTGCTATAATGCTGCCATGTTTTGTTGTTCAAACATTGTTAAAAATATGTATTTATGATTTAGACTTTGTTGAAGTATTGTTGTCGTTTTGTTGAGATTTTATTATTAACTTCCTAGAATTATATAAATGGATTTTGTTGAAGTATTGTTGTCGTGTTGTCGTTTTGTCGAGATTTCACCCGTTAATCACCCGATCCATCCGTTTCACCCGGTTACAAATGGATGGATGGATTCGGGTGGAGATGGATGCGGGTGATGGATGGATCGGGTGGAGTGGGTGGATGCGGGTGACGCTCCACCAGCCCCGAACCCGATCCATTTACATCTCTACCTGCGCGTTGATGGGCGGCCAATGAGTCCCTCCAACCGTCAGACTGTCGTTATACCCGTTAGAGATACTGACGAGTCACCTCTTTCAGATTAGGGAAAGGGCAAAGCTGAAGAAGCTCCAGCCGGCTCTCCCACTCTATCTGACGACGAGTCTTCGGCCGCTTTCTCGAAGATGAGCTCGGCTGATAGAGAGAAGCTCAAGCTGGAGCTTTTAAAATGCTTCCCTGAACCTTACATCAAGGGTTTGAGGGGAGCCTCATCAGGGCATGTTGGCTACATGTCTCAACTGGCTGCAGAGGTAACTTTTTCCTTGGACGTTTTGAATTCTATACTTGGATATATTTTTTCAATTTTGCATCCGTCCTAACACTTTTCGTCTTTCCTTTGACAGCTCTTTGCTCGCAGCTTTATTGCTGAAGATTGGGCAAGGCAGCTGAGGAAAGAGAACCAAAAACTCGTCACTGACGCTACCAAAGCTGCCGACCATGATCAAATATTTATGCCCAAGTACGAAAGCAATTCGTCCTAACACACTTCATCTGATCCAATGGCTCTTTTTGGCCGAATATATCAAGACGTTTAATATGCCTAAGTTGAAAACTTGTGAGTTTAAGAACTGTTAAGTTAATAACTTGCTCGGCCTGAATTTTGGCTATTATTCGTCATTGGACAAAGATTTAGTTATTTGCAATAAATTAGGTCCCTATATGCCCCCCTTCTTGGACGAAGAGGTCTTAGTGACCTTTCTTTGTTACAAGAAGGAGAAAGACCATAATTTGCTTAATAACTTGGACATTTTATGAAGGTTATTGTAACCCGTCCATCTTTGTTAAATTGTGAAATAACTTGTTCCTTTACTAAGGTTGTTATTTCGAAGTATGGCTTTGGACGGAAAGTAGGATACCTTTACTAAGGCGTCCTAATTCCAGCCGACCTTGTTTAGGAGATGTTTACTCTTTAAGTAAACAAGGTGCAGGCCGATTCCATGTACTTGTCCTTATAAGGATGATAACATGTTGGCCGATCTCCTAATAAAAGGTGTTTTTACTTGCTGCTCTGTTTTATTAGTCAGCTTGAACGATAGTATGCGTTTTTAACTAAATCAAGCAAACAAAATCAAATAGAGGGACAGTCATAGGAGAGAAGTAGAGCTGTATTATATGAATTTTGCTTGACGGAGAGCCAAGGTAATGTATACATTTCTACTTTTTTCATTGTGAGGTACTAAGAAAAGATTACACTTTCTCAAGGTATCATGTCAAGGCAACTAAGACATCCTTGGTTTCAGAACCTAGGACGGATCCAATCTTCAATGTCCTCTCCGGACGCTCTGGATTTAAACAGATTTCCACTGGGCTCTCCACTGGCTCTGGACGTTCTGTCCCAAGCTCATGATAGCCATTACTTCTTCAGATGAATTTTTTTCTTCTTTAATAGACAAACATCTCCTTTTCTTGCTAGGTAAGAGCATGGACGGCTTGCCCTCTTGGAGGGGCTTTGCCTGAGCCTTCTCTACCTCATGCTTCAACTCACTTATATGGCCTTTCACCTTTTCGGCGGCTCATCCTCCATGGCCTTTGGCCGCTCTGATTTCTCTTTCATGATGATGGTCTCAAAGTAGTAAGATAGATTCTCTAGCCGCCTGCTGGTCTCCATACAAAGACCCAACTTTCCCACCATCACACTCAAATTTCATGAGCATCAGGTGAGTTACAATGACGGCTTTAATATGATTTAAGGTAGGTCGTCCGAGGATGACATTGTATGCTGTCAGATCTCGTACTACCAGGAACTTCACAAAAAGCGTTCTCGCAGCTTCCTTGTCTTCAACCCTGACGGGTACGGTAACCGTCCCCATAGGATGAATTACCCCCGGCCGAAACCAATGATAGGATGATTTACAGGCACCAATTCATTATCATCAAACTTTAATCTTGAGAGACAATCCGCGCTGATGATGTCGGTGGAACTTCCTGTATCAATCAGGATCCGTCGCACCCTGAGATTAGCAATCTTCATTTCCACCACCAGCGGGTCGTCATGAGGGGTTCTTATCTTTCCCCGATCCTGCTCACTAACCACTATCTTGGGGAAAGGATCAGCCTCTGCGTGACTGGTGAGCATCACCTGGCTGAGTTCCCTCAGATAGTTTTTATGGCCGCGAGTTGTTGGACCTCCAGCCGCGAATCCCCTAGAGATTACCATTACAACGTCTTCATCAGTACTTTCGTCATCCATCCTTCTTCCCTGACGATTGTCTTTTTTCTGGAATTTTCTTCCTGACGAAGGGAGATAATTGTTCATTTTTCCCTTTCGGGCCAGATCTTCTAATGCTCTCTTCAAGTGCTTGCATTCATTGGTTTCATGTCCACAATCCTTGTGGAAATGACAATACTTGCTTTTGACTCTGTTATGATAGGGCGTCTTCATTTCGGCCGGCGCCTTTAGCTCATGCTGATCTTTAATTTCCATAAGAATGGAATACTGATCTTTGTTGAACTCTATAGGTTCAACTGAGGCTGCCGGCTCAGACCGCCTACTCCTCTTGGACGAGGTGGTCAAAGAAGTCATTGCCCAAGTTTCAGCTTTTTTGGGCGGATTCTTTTTTGGCTGAATAGCCTCTTCTACCTTCTTTACCTCCGGCTGCTTTGCCTTAGCACAAACCTCCGTGGCATGAATGAATGCTTCAGCTTCCTTCAAAGCTTCTGTCAATGTGGTGATTTTCTTCTTGACCAAATCAAACATAAAGCTTCCTAGTCTTAAACCTCTGATGAAGGCGTCAAACGCCACTCCTGCATTCAGATCCTGGATTTGCAACGCTTCTAGGTTGAATCTCTTCACATAACCTCTCAAGGCCTCTTTAGGACCCTGAACCACCTTACCCAAGTGCATGCTTGTTTTTTGTTCTTGACAATTAGCCGTAAAGTGACTAGTGAACAGGATAATGAGCTCAGTGAAATTGTTCACTGAGTTAGGCGGCAAATTGTTAAACCATTTCTGAGCTACTCCCTTCAACGTAGCTGGGAAATTCTTACACCAAGTAGCATCGTCCACCCATTGGACATACATCTGATGCTTATAGGCTGATAGATGATCGTCTGGATCTGTTGTTCCATCGAAAGGCTCGATGGTCGGAAGCTTAACCTTTGGTAAAGGAGGGGACTCCATAATTCTGACCGAGAAAGGAGTTGGCCAATTGATATGGAGTGCCCCAACCTGACCCTCAATGGATATGTGCTCCCGGCGGTACTCCTTTAGTACCGGATTAGAAGAGGTGTTAGCTAAGGCTTGACGCCTATACACCATTGGCTGCAAAACTGTTTTCTCTTGCCTTGGCTGGAAAGCCGAAGGTCCATGGCTTCATCCTACTGTTCTGGACGGGAGCCTTAATGACGGATCCTTCATATAAGGAGTGGACCCAGAGGCTGAACGCTACTGCGCTGCCGCCCTCTTGGCTTCCAGATATTCCCTAGCATCAGTTTCCATTTTGTGGCCGGTAGGGGGAATATTGTCTCCTGGACGGACTACCAGCCTCCAGTCCATCTTCCTCCTAGAGTCACTAACAGCTGGCTGCTTTCCCTTGGAAAGCGGCCTGGTCAACTCTGGCCGAGGTGGCCGGCTAGTCCCTGGACGACCCTCTTGGGACCTCCCTTTGGGTGGCTCTGCTGCCTCTCCTCCTGGACTTATCTGAAAGAACAACATATTGTTCTTAATCTGCTCTTCCATGACAACGGCCATTCTGGCCTGGAAATCATTTAAGACATTCTCCAAGTGACCAGCTGTTACTAGACGATCAAGGTTTTCCTGGATGACTGGAGTCACAGTCCTACCCTCCAGATGGACGGCAGCATGGCCTCTGTCCCGTCCACGGGGTGGCCTCTCGTCGTCCACAGTGTCTTCTACTTGAACTCTAAAACTTCTGTTCCTTGCGACATTTGATGAATGACAATCCGTCATTGTTGCGTCTCCCCACAGACGGCGCCAAATGTTACGTAGTGTAAAACTAGTAATGCAAAACAACAACTCCCAACTTCAGGTTCTTAATTTGGAGACTTGTGCAACAATGATTAGGCTCGAATCCCGATTCTGAACTCCGATCAGCAACCTGCAAAAAGGGACCCACCTTGGAGGTTTGAGTGGTATTTCCCCCTCCGATGCTTAAGTCAGATATCAGGGATATGAAGGAACTTTTAGAGAGAGAAAGTAGAGAGAAAGAGAGAATTTATGGCAGAATAACAGTACTATGCTCTGAAAAATGTACCTTTCCCCTGATTTCAAGGACTATTTATACTGTTTGAAATGACTGTTGTACCTTGATGTCACTCTAATTTGGGAGCATCTGATCGGCTGAGCAATAATATCAGGACACGTGGCATGTGTTGATTGGTCAATACATTTTACCCTTTAGCTAAATCAGGCTTCACTTTATTGGGCCTAAGTACAATTTTAGGGCCACAAGGGAGCTTTTCAGTACACGTTTTCTTCAGAAAAGTGTACTTTAGCCCAAAGAACCTGCAGGCCTTTGTACTTTTCTATGCATAAGCGAATGCCACATGTAGGGCTGAAATAGTGCCATGTGTCATAAGGGTAGCCGTTGATTTTTAGGCTACAACAAATATATTTATAAAAATTCTTTAAAATTATGGGGGATTACATAAGCAAATGACCACTCCTTGGAAAGCTCTTGAACCATAGAATCCAACTCATGCAAAGTGATCGTGCTCCCAAAAATATATCATCTCTTGTAGTGGTATAAAAGAATAGGAAATGCACCAAAACAGGCTAATTCCTACAATAATCAATCTGAGAGTACAAACACACTACAAGGAGCACATTAGTACTAAAAATGGCTCCGAAGAACGCAATTAAGACTAATAATTCACGAGGGACCGGGTTAAGAACTCTATATAATATAGACATATCAAACTCCCCCAAGCTAGACTTTTGCTTGTCTCTAAGCAAAACCTGTCTGAAAATCAAGAGTTCAAGTAATAGTAGTTTAAACCCATCATAGATTTGTTGCAAAAAGGATTACTTAGGTGACAATAGATCGAATCCAAGCACAAGACAAATCATAATCTGTAAAGCTTAACAAGAAGTACCCATCAGTGATAAGAATAAAAAGAGGCCACTAGATATGCACTACAAATCAATGAGAAGGATCTCACTAGGGAACTCTCCACTCGTTTGTAGAACACTCTCCAAGCAGTTAAAATGACTGCTTCTATCCACCCTAGTGCTCGTCCCAACTCTCACACTCATGTGTTTGAAGTGTGATCTATGACACTCAATTGCTCCACTTCACCAAGTTAGTCCATAGGCTTGTATCATCTCTCCACATCAGGTAGCTAGCTATACATGCAAACAAATCATATGACTCATTAAAGGTTGTAATGGGGCTCAGGGTGGTAGGTGTGGCGAATATTTGGGAATGTTGGTGGTCAAGGAAGTGAAGTATTACTACAGATTTGCATGAAACACCCCACGCAATATATTGAATTGCCACACAACTATAACCAATTTTTATTTCATTTCATCTCCTTTCACCTTTCATATAATCCAAGTAAGGATTTCCAACTTGACGTTTTTCAGAATGATTTTTTTTTCTTTTTTTGTACTTTTCCTTGGAAGCCTTACTTGTCTCATTTTTAAAATTTTTCTACTTCAGCTACTAGCTAATAATGATAGAGGAGATTCAACAATTGGGACTCGAAAATAATAATGCGGATCCCTTTTCCTTTGTTCATGTACACAAATTTCTCTGTCTTTTTTCTTCTATTTTTCATTCACACCAACAACCAATTTCATCTATCAAGAGTTAACCAACATAGAATTCCTAAATACTTCACTACCAATGGTAAAGTGATGTATTTTTTTGAGAAAATGAGGAGCTCATAGTGTGGCTGTCAAAAAATAGGCTCAGCTTAGAGTGGTTAACTAGGGGAAATAAACGTAGGGAAGGCTATTTGGTCTTGTGATGCGATTTCCTACGAGTGTCATAATCATTTCTGTTTAGACATTATATAGCTAATGCATCAATGGAGAGAAAGCAGAAGTTCTAGCATCCCTTAGGAAGTGGGCATACACACAAGAAAACGCAATGTTAAGACACATAAGCTCACAGTTAAACCTAAACATGCTTGTAGGACATATGAAGTGCCACAATTTTGATTCTTATCATAGACCTAAGTACAAACATGCCATGCCCTGGTGACCAATCATTGTTTCATGCCCATCAACAATCCAGAGTCAAAACACCATTATGATGATACGAGGTACAGGGAAACAACTATTCAACTTGACTTTTATTTTCAGTAAACTCCACACACCACACATACAAAAGAAAAAAAAAAAGAATGATAAGATCCACACAAAAGAAATTATGCTAAACTAAACTACAAAAGTCTTAAGCTACCTAAAGAGTGAGAGAAGATACCATATATACAGCAGACATCCTCCCTCAAGCTGAACTTGGCAATGTCCGCATTGCAGCAAGGAGAAGGAAAGGAACACGGGCCTCAGTTGGCCATAGAGTCAGTAGCACCATCAGCAGTCTCATCCACATCCTGAGTACCATGGTCTGCGCTACGCCCGCCAGCACCACCATATGTGGGGTTCTAAGTGTACCAAATGGAGTGGGCACCAGTCTAAGTTATCGTACCAAGCCTGCAATAGTCATCATACATAGGAAACATAGTTAGACGCTGGTCGGTATAGATGGTGTCCACACGACGCTCAAGGCGCTTATTATCTTGAGTGTTAGCAGCCATATTCAGTTCCATATGATGTAAGACACTCATCATACCCTCAAAATTAGTAGTATGGGAGGGGGATGTGAAGAAGAGGAGGGGATGGAAGGAGCAGGCTCACACCTACGGTATATCTGAGGAGGCTCAGGGACAGGACCAATCTGGGGGGTGCCTCATCTCCAACAGGAGAAGGTAGGTAGGTGGTGCGACATTCTCAGAGTAGTCATGTTCTATAGGTAATTGGACCAAGTCAGGATTAGGGAGGAGTATAGATTGCCGATTTGCAATCATCCACCTAAAGTGGCTACCAATAGGGATAAAATATCGGGCCGAGAGAAAATGATCAAGGTCAAGTTAGGTGGCCCCCGAAACAACGTTGTTCCGATTTTCAACATAACCAAAGTGATAGGCGATGTGGGTGACTAACCCCCCAATAACGATATGTAGAGAGGAGCGAACACTACCATTCTCCTCGAAAGTGGGGTAAGTCGTGGAGATTTTGTGCACATGATGCATAAAAGCATAGGCAAGGTCAAACTGCATGTTCATGGTAGCAGGCCATAGGTAAGTGCCGAGAGCGATTAGCTCCTCACTCCGGGTGGTGTTGGGTTCCCACCTCCCAAAAATCGTGCCTCCAAAAAATTATAGGAGGAAGCGAATACTTGGATTATGGACGGACTTAATTTACATGTGTTCGCAATTGGGGAGGGGGGGTCTAACACCAGTTAAACCTTGCCAAAGGAGGCCCAACAATATGGTGGTGGGTTTCTTCCTATCCCCCCCTAACAGTCATGCCAAACAATTGGACAAATTGGCGAATGGTCAATTTTCGATCCATATTAGCAATCCTAAAGTACGTGACTCTATACCAACATAAGTTCCATGGTACAATGTAAAAAATGACTCTATACCAACTCCCATAAATAAGGTTCGGGTGATTTCATAGATACCAAGAGCATGCAAGAGGTTTCGATTAATAAAGCGAGTGGGGGAAATCAGACGGTGTTTTAGTTTTTGAAAGAGTACCTTTTGGTATTCCTCCTTGAAAATGATATGGGCGTATGTAGGGTTGACCTCAAATGCGGGAGTGTTAGTCCCGCGTGCACCACGTCAGGCCGCCATTGAAGAAGAGGATAAACCTGCAAAATAGAGAGCAATGGTGGACAAAGTGAGAACTTCACAAAAACTTAAGTAAAATCATCTTATAGGATACCATGAAGTGTAGGAACACAAGTTACAAGGTTAAACTAACAAGAATTCTCACAAAATTCAAACCTTGACTCAATAAACCCAAGAAGGAAATGGAAGAATAAAAAAAAAGTATAATTGGGATGGGGAAATTGTGAAGGATGAGTGTGGATGGTGAGGATGGATGAAGTTGGGGTTAGGGTTAGGAGAGAGAGAGAGAGAGTGTGTGAGTGAGAGGAAGGAGTTAGAGAGTTGGAAAAGGATGAAAAGAAAGAAAAAAAAATTTGTGGGTCATATCAAAAAAACCGTGTTCACTACGTCCCGCCCGACTGGGCGGAATGTTTCTTCAGACTTTTTTTCTTTTTTGTGAATGTTGCCCAGGTGGATTTCTTGCTAGCCCAGCCAGGCAGATATTGCCCGACCTACCTGGGCAGAAAAACTCCTTCACTAGTTTCATTTTTTTGCGAGGGCTATGACATTTCACTCACGGGCCCGACCGGCGGGTTGCGCCCGACTTACCCGGGCGGTTCCCAATAAGGGTTATTCTTCGATTCTTCGGAGTGTGCCCTGTAACAGCCGGTAAATAAAGAAGATTTAGTATGTGATTAAGTAACCTAAATCATGGAATTTGTATGTGATCGTACGTAGATAATACGTATGACAAGTTGTGTGTGAAAATAAATTGTGCTTACGTGAATTATTGCTTAGAAGAAATTATATAATAATAATAATATCACTAGTTAAATGGAAATATGAATAATGTTATCTGGGTACTAGGGTTGACATTTTATTTAAGGAAATTAAATTGTGAGAGTTGCGAATTATTAGAAGTTAGGAATTACGTATCAACTATTAAGCAAATTAACGGGTATGCTTAATAGAGTGGACTTTAGAGTTTCTTTTAATATATGGGCTTAGGTAAGTCAAGGAAATATATGTTATGGATATTTTGGGGTGAAATGATCATATTGTGGAAAGTTAGATCACTAGCTTACAATATAATATAAAATTTAGTATTAGATTAGTACAAAAGAAGGCCAGAAAAATTCTGTAAGGGATCAGGTGTGAATAAGGACTCCATCTGGCTTACTGAAGAGGAGATCACGAGAAATAAAGACACCTAAACTTAGTTCACATGTACACCAACACTTCATAAAAATTTCATCACAATACAACAAGAGAATCCTGTTGGCCAGAACCAAACACTTTCTTCTCTCTCTCTCGCCAATCCTGCGGTACCTGCAGGGCTTGGTTTCTTCTTCGATTTTCTTCAATTTTTCTCTCTAAAACTTTGCATGCAAAGCCTAATTCATATTCCCTATATAAAGATGCATACGGGGAAGGTAAAGATTCGAGCTTTAAGGGTCGAAAAGTTCAAGAAGCAAGGTCATTTTCTTCAACCAAGGAAACAGTAAGTATAGTGAATGTTTGGGTTGAATTTAGGTACTTCCTTTAAGTATTTTCTTACGAAATTTTGTGTGAATGTTCCTTTGTGTTTTAGGAACAAAAATAAGTAAGAATCATCCCTTGAGGAGAAGGAGAAGTCGAGTTATTGTTGTTGGAAGTGAAGGTACACATAAAACAACCTCTTTTGGAATACTAGTTATCTATAATTTGGGGAAAATTATTGAGAACGATTTTAAGGATGTTTTTTTTGGTTTTAGGAATTAGTATCTACTGTATATTAGTATTAGATAAGAATTATTCATTGCATGTTCATAAATCAAGTGGAAATTATGTTCTTTTACTACATTAGAACTAGTTATGTGATTTTTGATGTTGTTCATGAAATTTTGAGTGTGGTTGGAAATTGAAGTATTTTGGAATGATGTTGGTTGATGGAACAATAGGTTAATTAATGATTAAGAGTTTGCATGTATAGTTATTCATGGTTAAAAGGACATTCTTGTTTGATAGTTGATTATTACATTAAAAGGGTGACTAAACTACCTTGTTTTTCCATGTTTCTTATAAGATTATGTTTAGCAAATGATAAGTGAAAGTTTTGAGGGATTATTTCAAAGGTTCTTATCACTAAGATACTGTATTTGAGTATTGAAACTTGTTTAAAGTGCTTTCTTACTCAATGACATACCAAAGAAAGAGATATTACACTTAGAAATCGCAGTTTTAGAAATAAACGTGTGTTAGTTTTAATTGAGAATTTCGATAAATAATTTTGTAACAGCCCGTTTTCCCGAGCTGCTAGGTAAGCACACTTAAGATTCACTAATCACAATCAATGCTTAGTAAGCCTCGAATTAAACATTTACTCGCAGCGGAAACATAACCTATAAACGATCTTGGACCTGTGGTTATTGGCCCACAAAACAAAATCCTTTATATAAGACTTCAATTACACCGATATCTCGACTAATATTCCCAACTATTGTATACAACGAAATATATCAGAGACTATTCCTTAATTGACTATCTAAAATACAAACTCAATCCATAAGCTACGACGACATCTTTATCTTGCTTCACTTCAGAATCCTGAGCTCGCAACACCAAACCTGCAACAATGTTTGACTCTGCCACCCACCAAGTGACAGGCCACAGAAATGACAACACCATCATTAAAGCTGAGTACACACTGTGTAATAGAAAATACAAGTTTAGGTGTATTTTGAAAACTAACACATAGTTATAGTAACAGATAATCACACTCAACTTAGTTGTATATTTTCACAAAATCAGATCGTTCGGCATGAACGCGAGTGGAGAGGGTACCACGCAGTACCAGCTGTCTCCAAACTATTGAGGGTCGTCACCCAGCCTTTTAATGTTATGCTTGCAAGACTTACCCAAACATGTCCTATAACGCCAGGAGTTCGCCCTTCCTGGAAGGCAACAGCTAGGGACTCTACGCGCCCTAACTCGGGGTGCCTATTCATGCCTCACTTTCATATTTATAAAATAAGATATTTTATGGTTCATACTTGAATCCTCAATACTCATAACATAACACCATACTCGACCTTATCTGGTCTTAACTCATATCCGAATCATTTCCTCATTATCATACCAAATCATATTTTGAGAAATATAGTATTTTCGAACGATTTCGATAATTGAACAAAATGATACTTTTATAACAATCCAATAGCAATTCACAACTAACTCACAGAGATGTATCTATAATCATGGCCATTACCACAAACGATATATGATATCCAAAATTCAATATAACGCCCACAGGAGCATTTAAATATATTTTGCTGAACCCAACGGTTACCTCAACTCTATAACAATTATACGAAACCTCCAAGCATCATAACTTGATTTCCCATATCATCTTGAATTATATACGTCTACATAGCCATTCTCCAACAACCATCTCACAGTAACATCAATAATCAATAACCAAACTTAACTATTCTAATTATCTTCTTCTAACGCAACCATTATGCTAATCAAACTGAATCCCGTAAATAGAAATTAACGAAGTCATTCCATAACTCATAACTCGATTCATACATATCAACTCCAACTACAATAATTATAACAGTCTCCCATTCTATGATTATGCTTCCCTCGCATCATCAACAACGACTATCCAATAAGAACGATACAACAACAACATAATAACAACAGACATACAACAATAATACCACCTCCACCACAACAATAACTCCAACACCAATAACACAACATTAAGCACAATAACAGAACAACACAACCACAATACAACAGCACAACCAACAACAGAAACCACCACCAACTACTATGTTCATAACAAACCTAAGTAAATCATATTCCCAAATCATCACTCCAACTTCTTGAATCATAATAACAAGATGAACCATATTGTTCTACAAATACTTTGGATATATATACTTAAACTATAAACCACATGGTACTAGCTCTGGACACATCATCGTAACCTTTTTAATCATATCCAAACTAATTCATCTTCCAAACTAGTAAACTATTTTAACTATAACCTACCACAACATCACCACAACAACAGAACAACAACATAATAATTCTACCACAACCATCACAACTACTCCACAATAGCCATCACAACTACAACAACAACCATAACAACGGCGCAACAACAACAATAGGCAACAGCTTCACAACAACTCCACCACAACCATAATGACAGAACAACAATAACCCAACAACACTACTATAACAGAACAATAACAACAATAGCAACTCCACAACAACTTCACCACAACCACCACAACAACTCCACAACAACAATAACATAACAACTCCACCAAATCATCACAATTACTCCACAAGTCCATGTACTAAACACATTCCATTAAGAAGCATAATCGTAATACTTAGTGTATAAGTGTTGTTTAGGTCAAATGAAACATCTCTAATGAACCTTAGCATGTTATATTCATGTTACAAACTCAATATACACATCATAAGTAAATTCATTTCATAGACATGCTTAACACTAGAAAGAAACAATCACCTAACTATAGGTATGGAAATCTCAAGGGTAAAACCAAACTAAGTGTGTACCTTTACTAAGGATGCTTAAAGCCACGAAACTCCTTAATCCAATTGGTTAACTACTCCTACAGCTTCCCCTAATGTATAAAATGCTAAAGATTAGTTTCAACAAGCTTATAGATATGAAAAACTAAGCTTAAATACAAGAGGTGTAAACTGTTGAACTTACAGCAACTTATGTGATCTTTCCGCAAGGTTTTCTATATGAGTTTAAGGTCTAAAGATTGGAACTAAAGTTTGAACTACTTTGTATGGATGTCTAGAAGATTCTATGTAAAGAAAAGTGGGTGTCCAAGAGGAAGAAATAAAGAAAAGAGACGAAAATCCAGAACAGGCTTTTATAGTCTGTTCTGGCGGTACCCCCAGGGGAGGGAAACCTCTTCTGGGCAAGGTCGGTTTCTTGGAGTTTTTGGGTGATTGTTGCTTGAGGTGTTAGCCTGAGGTGTTGGCTTTCATGCATAAAAAGGTCTTTGAGAAATCGACACTTAAGAAGCTGCTAAGCAGCTTTCTTTGAGCATAGGTCTGAGCTGTAATTTCAGCTGGCCAGGTTTTACTATGTAAGCAATTTACCCTATTAAGCCACGTAATTCTTGGGGATAAATGACCATTTTAACCTTAAGACATCCCAATCATGTCATATATCAAGTTTGGTTAGGTTCTGAGCTCGGATTCAATCCCAAATGGCTCTTTAACTGGAAGTTCATCGCTACCCGATAAAACAATCTGCAAACGATTTTCCTAATCTTAATGTTTAAGGCTCTCAAGGACTTTCTAACTTATCTATTGGTTTCCAAAGCCTTTTTAGCCAATAAGAATGATGGTTCTTATCCTCTTTGACCTTTCTTAACCATTAAGAAAGATAGTACTTATCCATAACCTTTCTTTACCACTAAGAATGTTAGAGCTTATCCACAACCTTTCTTAACCATTAAGAATGATGGTTCTTATCCTCTTTGACCTTTCTTAACCATTAAGAATGATAGTACTTATCCACAAGCTTTCTTAACCATTAAGAATGATAATGCTTATCCACAAGCTTTCTTAACCATTAAGAATGATGATGCTTATCCACAAGCTTTCTTAACCATTAAGAATGATGATGCTTATCCACAAGCTTTCTTAACCATTAAGAATGATGATGCTTATCCACAAGCTTTCTTAACCATTAAGAATGATGATGCTTATCCACAAGCTTTTAAATAAAGGTTCTTAAAAACAGGGCTATTACAAATTTTCTTTACAATTGATGAAATTTCCAGTAGGATTAAGGTTTAAGAACTCCTATTATTAAAGTTAATGTTCAAATTAGGATTCAAGCTAAGTAAATCTTTGTTCTCGGAATCTAAAAATATCCTTTTTACTTACGTTAACTCAAGTTCTTTACTAGATGAATTGTATGATCAAATCTTAATTTTGATAAGTCATGTTGCACCTCAAATTATCATTTAACTACTGTCATAAACACCTTCAATCATTCCTATTGAAGCAATAAATAGTTTTCTTTCAATCACGGAACATTTGTGAATTGTTTCGAATTTGTGATAAATGATTTTGAATCTTTTTTGCGTATAGAAGAGAAATGTGTGTATATGTGTGAGGACATGTCCTATAAAAGCTTGCAAGCGAGTAAATTGTAGGAGTTTAACTCCGAATTGTGTGGAGGTTTGCATCTTGATGCACCTCAATATGTGATCTCTTGTTCTTGCGCATTATTAGAAAACCGTTTTAACCTTGTGTTGTATTGAGAAGTTTGCAATTAACTTGTGAACATTTGAAATGTGGAATCTTATGATGATGTGGTGTTTCAAAAACATTGATTTGCAAAAGAAATCTTGGAGTGTGAGTACACCTTATTTTCAGCCACCATAATTAGTTTTTGAGTTGATATGTGTAGCAGCGTAAGCTGATTTTGCTCTATGAACCTGTCCTGGTGGGGGCAGACTTTTGTGCAGTAAATAGCAAGCTAAGGTATGCTGATGGAAGACTGTAGTGAAGTCATGTTTCAACAATCATAGGGGATCCAAGCTTGAACATGATCATATTTTGCAACTTCAATTCTGTCCATATGACGAATATTTGAAAGTATATTATGATATTATTTTGGGCCTTTAATAACTAACTTATATTTTGTGTGATGAATGTTTCTTTTAAGATGAGCTTGTAGAGTCAACTCAGCCTTATTAATGGGTTGACTCCAGCAAGTGACAGCCTCCGTATCATTCGATTATGATTTTTGCTTCCGCTAATGCTAGTAAGTATAGTTTTTAATTAATTTAAGGTAAGCTATGAAGGGGGCTATTACAAGTGGTATCTGAGCCAAGGTTTTTCTGCTTTTAAAAGAAAAAGGAAAACATGATTTTGTTACTTATCCTCATATAGGTAGTCAGTTGTTTTAAACATGGATGTTTCTAAAATGATTTGATTGATCATGTTCAAAGAAGCTAGGAAATGCTATGATTGTAAGAGTAACATGCTTAATAGGGCAAATAAATATGTGTAAATTATGTGTGTCCTACTTATGTGTGTGCTATTTAAGTATATGTGTTATGTATGTGTAAATTAGATGTCTGCAAGCAGCAAAAGTAGGGCAGTGGATCCAGAATTATCAAGAGCGGTGGAGTGTATTGGGCAGTAAGCAGGGATGGTACTCGTAGGTATCAAGCGGAACCGAATCTGCATATAAATGAAGGACAAGACCCTCATGAGTTTGCAAGGGCCAAAATGATTGATATAGAGGAGTATAATCAGCTATATGGAATTGGAGATCATAACCCCTATACCTGTCCATGGATTCAAGCATATACTTTAGTCAAGACATTGCCTCAATTCGAACCTTGGATAACTTTCCGTCTTACTTATTGGAAGCTGTTTGCATTATATATAGTACTCTAATTAATTTAATTTATTTATACTATTTACTTATGTTGGTTTATCACTTAGTTATTTAAATGCATTTCTTGTATTAGTGACATTCCCAGAAGACGATGTTTCCGCCATTGTCATATTAATACTATTATTATTTCTTTCTTTTTCGCTTTGAAATTCTGGGGTGTTACAGAAACTAACTTGGTAATTGTTCGGAAAAATAATTCATTATTAAAAATATATCGCCGGCGTAGCTTAATCACATTACAGAAATCGCAAGGTTTGATGGGTTTTGTTGTAAAAACTTGTTATGTATGCAACAATCTTCTAGGCAACATAACTTCTAATGTACTACTCCAAATTGAGTGATTTTTGGGTCTAACTTTCATGATGTATCCCTGGAATATACATGTCTTGATTGTAATATAAACCATTGCCTCATTCCCTTCATTGAACGCCACACATAACCATACTTCGTACTGTAAAGGAATACTTAAAACCCGATTTCTCTTAGTTACTTTCCAAGTCGATTAAACCATGCTTTTTGGGCTCAATTACACTAGTAGAATAAATGCTATTTGCCGCGGTCAAAAAGTGGCCTATTGCTGCGGTTTTGGGCCCGCAGCAATTAAAGGGGCAGCAATATGTATTAATTATATTATATTGCTGCGGTTTTTAGGACAAACCGCAGCAATATTCCAAAAAAAAAAATTCAATTTGCAATTAAATTTGAAATATTGAAACCATACAACTTACCCATTCACTATCCACCAAATTCACACAAACTGAAGATGAAATAACATAAGATTAATTACCTTACCCTAATGACTAATTACAATAAAAAAAATAACAACCTTACAAGTAAATGACTAATTACAAAAATAAAAAAATAACCTTGCAACTAAATGACTAATTACAAAAAATATAATAAAAACTAAAATATATTACGAAAAAATAAAAAACTGATCTAAAAAACTAACAAATGGATTTGAAAAAATAACAAACTGATCTGACAAAAAAATATTACAAAAAATCAAAAAAACTCTGAAACAAAATCTAAAAACAGATTAAAAAACGAAAAAAAAACAGGCAAAAAAGAAAAGAAAAAAACACGAAAAAAGAAAAACGAAACAGTATGGAGAACGACCATTGCCTCGTTTCTCATGAAAATTCATTGCCAAAAAACAGATCTGGAAGACGACGAATAGCCGAAACAACGAACGACGAACAGCCGAAACAACGAACGACGAACATTGAGAGGAATGAGAAAACCTGCCGGTGGGTGAGGAGGGAGGAAGCGCCGGAGATCTGGAGAGTGAGGGATTAAGGGTTTCGAGTATTAAGAGAAAAGAATAAACGGCCGACTTCTTCTAATACCGGCGCCGGAGAGTAGGCTACAGAACGAACGAAAAGGAAGAGAGAGAGGGAGATTTTCGGGAGTAAGAGAGAGGGAGATTTTCGGGAGTGAGAGAGAGGGAGATGACGACCGGAATTTCGAGAGAGAGAGGGAAGAGAGAGAGCGGCTAGAAAAGGGAAGAGAGAGAGGCTGGGAGTATTTTTCAGGGTTTACAAGAGAGAGGGATATATGGGAGGGAGATTTGAAAGAGAGAGGGGCGCCCCACTTAACTTAAATTTAAGGTTTTATTTTTTTGGTGAGATATATTGCTGCGTTTTTTACAAAAACCGCAACAATATATTAAAATATTATTTTTTTAATATATTGCTGTGAATCTTGTCAGAAACCGCAGCAATATGTCTCGTCAAATGTCAACTTTTTTTCAAACTTTTTTCCGTTGAAACAATATTGCTGCGGTTTCCTCCGTTTCTTTTTAAGTGACACATTTCTTGTTTTCACGTTTGCCAATGCATTATTTTAACCATTAATATCTTCAATTATTAATAAGTAAAAATTATAAAAAGTTGATATTAAAAAAATTCACATTCAGAGAAATCAAAAAAAAATCCCACATGACTATGTTTTTCCTCAAATGTAAATCATCAAAGCTAATTAAAGTTTAAACTGTGAATAGTAAACACTATGCAAATGTGTCACTTAAAAAGAAACGGAGGAAGTATTTTACCTTTTCTTTTTACGTGATATATTGCTGCGTATGGGTAAAATCGCAGCAATACTACCGCAGCAATAATCAATTATTCTACTAGTGTTCTAACTATAACTAATAATCTAATTTCTTGACTTTACTCCTTACTTACTTACAGAACCCTAAACCAGATTTACAACTTAAATCAATTTTACAAACTTAATCAATTAATAATTTACTCTAATTACAACTTAAATAAATTACAACTTAATTATAAGAAAACAGAATATACAATATTAAGTACTAAAAGAAAATCATATTATATACATATTATTTTTTTAATACCACTTAGTCTCGCCGGCGTTAAACACCGACAACC
Organism: Beta vulgaris subsp. vulgaris; assembly: GCF_026745355.1. Lineage (NCBI taxonomy): Eukaryota > Viridiplantae > Streptophyta > Magnoliopsida > Caryophyllales > Amaranthaceae > Beta > Beta vulgaris. The sequence goes on along the minus strand of NC_079207.1, from coordinate 39,313,698 downwards.
GAACTCCGGCACTAGCCACGCACCACCACACTTGCGCACCGCTCGCACGCATGACACACACTTCCGCACGCACCACGAGCCTCGACGTGCTCGCGCGAGTCTGTAATCCCCCATAATTTTAAAGGATTTTATAAATATATTTTGGTATTTATATATTTATATTTAAACGTAATCTAGTTTTAAAATGATTTGACTATTTAAAAAGGTTGATTATTTTAAAAGTCAAATGAAATTATTTTAATGATTTAATAAAGTTGAAAATATTTTAATTAAGCATGCTTTGATAAAAGTTTTAAATACTAATTTATATTGGAAAAGAAGTCTAATGGACTTGAGGAACCTAAAATCCTAAAAGGATAAGGGAAAAAGAGTCACATTGATGATTAAAGTTCCAAATTATTTATCTTGCTCATCATCAATTTTCATTAAACCTTATCTCCTTTTCCTAAGCCCAAAAAGGAAGCCTTTATAAATATCCTAATACCCAATTATTTTACCCAACACAAGGTTATTTTTCTCTCTCCTTCACACGCCATTCACCTCTCTTGGTTTTTCTCTCTCCTCTTTGCACATCCTTTTCGTTCTTCCTCTCAAACTCTTTTCTTCTTTTTCAAGTAATGTTTCTTCTTCAACAAGAAACGTCACAAAGTGCTCGAAACCACCAAGCAACTGGGTTGCTGTTGTGTCATCTCCTTCTCGGCGCCCTCCTTGTTCTCCTCTTTGTTGGTTGTTTTCTTTTCTTCTTCCTCAAGATTCCATTAAAGACTATGTTTTTATGCTTTCTTTTAATGTTAATTATGATTATTGGTTTTAATTTACTGTTTTAATAAGTAATATTGATTCACATATATTTTATATTATAAGAATAAAAATTCAGTTTGTTTATTTTGATTAGATTATAGTTTTAATCATTAAAGTGTGGCTTTTTAGGGTTTTAATTACTAGAAAACCATAGTAGCATACTAGATACTATGAGATTGATTTAGATTATGATTTCAAACATGTTTATATATGTTTAAAGAAGGTTTATTGATTTTTAAAGTTGCTAGAAATTCAGAAATGGTTTTTATTAATGGAGTTTTGAGAATTTTAATTACTAGTATGGTAGTACTATGCTAGGAATTAAAAAGTAATTGAAGTTTTGATATTAAAATCAGCTTTTGAACATATTTAAAGGGGATTTTAAATATATTAGAGTTACTGTAATTTTTATTTAAGAGTATTGATTTTGGTTATATTGAATTCTAGGCGGAGAATATTTCGTAGGAGACTTTTAAGGAGTTAAAAGTGGCATGCAGACTAGTTTACACAAGGTACATACATACCTGTGTGCTATGTGATTAATATCATGATTTAAGGAGAAAGAAATTTTAGTATCATGTATAGGAACTTATTGTGTTCATATATATATATGATTCCACTCTTTCCAACCAAAATTCACACTTCGAAAATTCGCATACAGTTGGTTGTCCCTAAGTGTGTGTAAGATGACTCTCAAATGACCCTCATGTTCCTCCTTGCTCCTAGAATAGATCAGTATATCGTCTATGAACACAACGACAAATTTATCGAGGTAGGGTCGAAAAATCCTTTCATGAGGTTCATGAAAACTGCAGGTGCATTAGTTAACCCAAGAGGCATGACCGTAAACTCATAATGACCATATCTAGTCCTGAAGGCAGTCTTAGGTATATCATGATCAACAATCCTCAACTGATGATAACCTGACCTTAAGTCTATTTTGGAGAACATCCCTGCACCCTGAAGTTGGTCAAACAAGTCATCACTTCTAGGTAATGGGTACTTGTTTTTCACAGTCACATTGTTCAACTCGCGATAGTCTATACACAACCTCAAACTACCATCCTTCTTTTTCACAAATAAGATGGGTGCTCCCCATGGTGACATGCTAGGTCCAATATACCCTTTGTCGAGTAGTTCCTCCAACTGGTTCTTCAACTCGTTCTTTTCTGCTGGAGCCATTCGGTATGGGGCTTTTGAAATTGGTCCAGTCCCAGGTACTAGGTCAGCAGTGAACTCTACACCTCTCCTTGGAGGCATACTAGATATTTCTTCAGGAAAAACATCCTGGAACTCTCGGACTATAGGTACATCCTCAGGGCTCAATGGATCATCCTCAACTCTTCTCACCAAACACATGAATAGAGGCCATCCCTTGTCTACGTAGTTCTTAAGTTGCAAAGCATTGATCACCTTAATCCCAGGTTCTCGAGGTATTTTCCTATATGACACCCTTTTCCCCGAAGGATCCCTCAGTTCCACTTTATGCGCATCGCAATCTATCTTAGCCATGTACTTCCCAAGCCAATCCATCCCCAAAATAACGTCTAGGTTCGATATGTTAAACTCTATCATCAAAAGGAGAGAAACCCTCCCCTATTTTCAGTGGCACTTTTAGAAATCTCTTAGAGCAATTAACAATCTCCCCAAACGGAATAACTATAGGCATAGAAATCGACTCAGACTCGATCAATGCTAAATTTCTAACAGTTGAATGGGCAATAAATGACAATGATGCTCCAGAATCGAACAATACTCTAATAGGAGTGGAGTTGATAGAAAATGTACCCGTGACAACATCTCTACGAGCCTCTTCTTCGCTAGTCGTCATCATATAAAGCTTCCCCTTGCCCTTATCTTGGGAATTGGTTGCATGGTCCCCATTAGATGTCTGATTGTTGGTGTTGGTTGAAGGCTTGGAGTAATTAGAATTCCCATTGTATGCACTTCCCCCATTTCCATTCCCATTCTATTGGTCATTAGGGTTAGCTTTATTCTTCGAGTAGCACTCATATGCTCTATGTCCCAATTTCCCGCATTCTCGACATTCCACCTTGTTACCCTCACAGTCTCTCCCAGGATGGTTGTTAGGGCACTTTCTACATCTATACACACGCCCAGGTCTGCGGTTGTTGGTGTTGTTATTGCGGTTATTGTTGTTGGGGTTAGAATTGTTGTTATTGGGTCCCTTACCGAAATTCCTTTGAGGGTTTTGATGGTTTTGGTTCCCATTATGCTTCTTTTCAAACTTCTGGACCTTGGGGTTTGGATTATCTTCCCGTTTCTCACCCTGCTTACCCCCTCCCTCTCTCTTCCTGATGGCATAAAGATGAGCAGCTTTGCCAAACACGTGATCTAAAGAGGTGAATGTATCTCCCCCCAGTCTTCCTTGCGGGTCAAGGGTAAGGCCTAGCTCGAAAAGTGAGGCTTTAGCTTCCTCAGTAGGGGCAATTTCCGGGGCAAATCTCATCAGCTCAATGAACTTCTGGTAGTACTCCTCCACATACAGGGTCCCTTGCTCTAACATCATAAATTCCTAGGATTTCTACTTCTTAAGGTATGGAGGGTAATATTTGTCCCTTAAGGCCTTTTTGAAGGTTTCCCGCCCAAAACCAGGTTAATTCAGGAGGTTGTCCTTAGCTTGGGTCCACCAGAAATGGGCATCTCCCTATAGGTAGTAGCTAGCTAAGGGCTCAGTTTTCTCATCAGGGCAGGATAGGGTGAAGAAAAGTTTATCGAATTCCCCAACCCAGCTCTCTAATTCCTCGGGTCCCCCTTTCCTATTCAGTATCGGTGGGTTTCTGCGGGCAACCTTCTCAGATAAATCCCCATCACGGTTGTGACCTTGGGCAAGGTTAATTGTGATCTGTACCAGGTCACATATCGATTGTTCGATATTCAGAGAGGTTTCAGGGGTGCCTCCCGTCTGAACCATTCTGCGCTGAAAATAACATGATAGTTATTTCAGTGACGTACACATAATCTTTTACTCACCTAACAATCACATTGCACATATAACCAGTTTTTGGTTGCGAACAAACATTAAGTCTCTAGTGACTTGCATACAAACATCTTAAATAAGACGTCACAACCAATAATAGAGAAAACACAAATGTATCATTAAAGGTTTTAAAACATATATTATATATATAGGTATTTAAGAGATAAAACGATCGTTTCAATCAAGTAAATAGTTTTGTCGCAAAATAAGGTTTTAGTTTAACACCATTTTTTAAACATCCTTGTACATCCTCTTAATCTATTCAAATCTGAAGATTTCAAGAATCTTTCACAACTTCAGTTAAACACGCAAACCACACATACGAGTTCAAGGCACGTAACGAAATCACAATTGAAATCATTCCTATGACTTAATGCAACATAACATAATCTATATGCTCCTATCCCATACTACCCATTTTAAAATCCTTTTTAAAAGATCTTTGAAAATATGAGCTTCTGGCTCTGATACCAGTTTTGTAACACCCCCAAAATCCATACACGTCTACGACTATGTCGCATCGACTTTGGGAGTGTTACCGCCGCGATAAAACGCAAGGCATAGTAAGAAAACGTTAACTCAAATCATTATCTCGAAAACTGAAATGCAGCGGAAATAAAAATGTAACTACAACTCGAGAATCATATGACCCCTTTTATTCAAACCACAAACCACTTACGTAAAACTTGGAAATCTAATAGTACTAAATTAAAATGCTTTAAGTTCAAATGCTAATGATTATCCCTCGTATGCTCGATATCATGCAACAGCACCAGTACACTTAGTCTGCTCCCCATTGTAGCATCAATGGTTCATCACAGGTCAACAAACACATAATAACATACAATCAGCTATGCTGAGTACATAATGAACCATTGAATGCATATAAACATAACAAAATAATAAAAAACAATCCTAAGCATGATACTACCATACTTTACATCCTTTACTCTTTATTTAATTGGCATCGAACTGGCACCATCATCTTACTAGAATCATACGGGTTACTTAATCCTTAATAGACAACTTGGTCTATTAGATGAAATGCAAATACAGTTTCGTTCCGTCTCACACCCATCACCTTAGTATGCATACCCCCAAGATCGTACGGAACCTGCCGCCTACTTGAGTTATCAAAATTATAAGGACATTACTGTCGTCACAGTAGGCCAGGCCTGCGTAGGAGTGTAGAACAAGTTCCACACTCCCCCATTGTTCATCACTTGTAGGAGTCCAACTACAAGTTATTGCCATAATTCACTTTTTAATATTGTCCATTCCTTTCATAACACATAGAATCATTTCACATGTTTTCTTAGTTACAGTATTCAAATCTTTTCTCTTGTAACACTATTGTTACACTATGGATCAGATTAATATAAATACAATGCTCATGTTCGTAATACGATAAAATTACGCACCCAATGCAACATATTGACTTCTAATCATAAACATGTTACCAAACAATCTCACAATCAAAACGTTCCCTATCATGATTCTAGGTTCCAATAGAATAAATTGCAACTTAATCATGATACTAGTACTTGCAACTAAACTGGTACGCGTACGTACCTTGTAACGGAGAATTTTCGCTGTATTAACCAAACGTGCCGTTTATGAAATTGGGACCTAAACAATTAAGTAAATACTTTAGTGCTACGTCCTTGATAAAATTATCAACTAATACGTAACTAACTATAACGACCTAGTAATTCGAAATAATATAACGATAACTAGACTCATTGTTTATGAACTTCCTTTTCTTTTCTTTTCTATTCTAATGAGTTTAGCGTCTTTTAGGAGTCAATGTTAGTGAGCAAACTGATTTTAGTTAGTGTAATAGTCCACTAACTTTACCAAATCCAATCAAGTCATGCGTACAACCTAGTCTTTTGTCCAACCAAGTCTTATGTCCAATCGGGTATTGTGTCCAATCCAGTCTTATATATGTCCAAAATTAGGTTCGCATAATAACGTTATACTTCCAACTAATAACAGTAATATAATTTCTCTACTTCCCACCTTACTTAATTACAATCCTAAACCAGATTCACAACATAAATCAGATTAATAGTTTAAACTAATTATACAGCTTAATTTGTTACTAATTAACTCGAATTACAAACTAATTAATTACAACTTAACATAATTATAAAAACAGAATATATAATAATAAAATTGATATAATATTATACATACTAGGTTTTAATACCGCTAAACTCGCCGGCAAAATTTACAGGCGACGTGATTCCGGCGCACCGCCCTCGTCGCAGCCCACGCCGCTCCTCGCACAGCCTTGCACGACCCCCTCGCACAGGCACACACCACGCACAAACCCAACCATGTCGAACTCGACTTCCCTCATCACAGTTCGTATGCTCGCACAGCCCCCAGATTCGTCGCACAACACAGCTCACGACCTCGCACAGTCCGCACCCCAGTAGCGACGACTAGTCGCTCGTCGTACCACGTCGCACAACCCTCGATGCTCACACCACAGTCTCGCACAAGTTCTCGCAAAAAAATCCTCGAACTCAAACCCTTGCTTGCACCGACCTCAACACGACTCGCACACTCGTCACTCGCTCGTCTCGCACACTCGTCACTCGCTCGTCTCGCACACGAGCCTCGTCCTCTCGCACAGCAACACACACACAACACCCTCGTCCCTCACCGTCGACGGTCGAAGGCTCCGAGAGAAAAGAACAGAAGAGAGGGAGAACAGCGAGGGAGAGGAGAGAGAAATTGAGAGAGAAGAAAGAACGGTTGGGGAGAGGAGAAGAAGAGTTAGGGTTTTTTCTGATTTTTTTCATTCTATTTCTCTATTTATAGTGTAGCCTATTTAGGTCTAACTAAACTCGGTTTAATCTTTTAAAAATATTCTGAAATTAACTAAACCGAACCATATTATTATTATTCTATTATTATATTTTATAATTAATACTAAACTACCTTTTAATTATATTCTTTATATTTTCTTAATTATAAAGAATTATCTCCAAAAATACGGAGTATTACACAACCTATGAAGGTGGAAGTGTGACTTTAGGTGACAATAAGAAAGATACATAGTTGTCATAGGTAAGGTTGGTAAGTCACCATCACATTCCATTGATAATTTTTTTCTAGTTGAAGGTTTAAAGCACAATTTCTTAAGAATTTTCCAATTTTTGTGATAAGGGAAACGATGTTAAATTTAATAGTGAAAAATGCTTGATCGTTAACATTAACTCTAAGAATGTCATCTTGAAAGGAATAAGGAAATAGAACACATATATTGTGGATCTTGATCTTGTTCCCTAAAAACAACTTGACATGCCTTAGTGTTATTGAAGATGATCCACTCTTATGGCATAAGCGTCTAGGACATGCTAGCTTTTCATTACTTGACAAACTTCGATCAAAAATTCTTATTTTGGGATTACCAGGCCATCTATAAAATTCAATATTGATCAGGTTTTTGATGCATGTGCCAAAGGGAAGCATATTAGATTCTCTTTCAAATCTAAAACTGATGTGATCACCAGAAATCCATTAGAATTAATTCATATGGATTTGTGTGGTCCTATGAGAATTCAAAGTAGAAGCGAAAAGAGGTATGTGTTAGTTATTGTTGATGACTACTCTAGGCACTCTTGATTTATTTCTCTCTCTAGTAAGGATGAGACTTATGATGAGTTCCATGTCTTTGCTAAAAGAGATCAAAATTTGAGTGGTCACAAATTGATGCATATTAGATTCAATCATGGTAAAGGATTTAAAAATTATAAATTTGACGATTTAAGTGTAGACCATGGCCTAGATCATAATTTCTCTTCCGCTAGGACACCACAACTAAATGGGGTCGTAGAAAGGAAAAAATAGAACTCTAGAGGAAATAGCTAGGACTATGCTAATTGCTAGTGAACTTCCAAGAAACTTTTGGGCGAGGCTGTTAATACTGCTTGTCACATAATAAATCTAGCCATGATGAGACCTATCATTAATAAAATTCCTTATGTGCTTTATTTTGGAAAGAAACCCAATATTACACATTTCAAAACATTTGGTTGTAAATTGTTTTGTTCATAATAATGGAAAAGATAATCTTGAAAATTTTGATGCAAGAAGTGATGAAGCAATATTCTTAGGATATTCATCACATAATAAGGCTTATAGAGTTTATAATAAAAGAACTATGTGAGTTGAAGAAAGTGTTCATATAATTTTTGATGAATCTGACAATTTTAATCCAAGCAAACGGTTGATAACTTTGAGATAGGCTTGGTTTGATCAGATTAGAAAGATGCAGATTCAATTGAGGAAGAAGGAATAAAAGAGGAAAGGCACGAAGAAGATGAAAACATTCATAACAATGATGTTCATGTTCCTCAAGATGATGGAGTTGTTACTATCCCGCTAAGAACGAAAATGTTGAAGGAATTGATTCAACAATAGCTGAAAGAGGAACAAATGAACAAGGCTCCTCATCCTAACTCTCATGAAGCTCAAGACGAACAACCTTTTCCTCTAAGGGAGTTTCAACCTAAACCTTGGAGACATCAAAAATCACATCCAGTGAAACTCATAATAAGTGACATATCCAAAGGTACGCAACTTAGATCTCAGTTAAGGAATTTTGTGCATTTCATGTGTTCCTATCAATGCTGGAACCAAGAAATCGTGAAGATGCCCTAACTGATTCTGATTAGATCACTGCTATGCAAGCTGAGTTGAATGAGTTCGAAAGAAACAATGTATGGCATCTAGTTCCCTCTTCTAAACAACAAAAAGTGATTGGCTTAAAATGGGTGTTTAGAAACAAACTAGATGAGTATGGAACAATTGTAAGGAACAAAGCTAGACTTGTAGTAAAAGGTTAAAATCAATAAGAAGGAATTGACTATATATGAAGAAATATTTATTCCCATTGCTAGACTTGAGGCCATTAGAATACTAATTGCATTTGCTGCTTATATGGGATTTAAACTATATCAAATGGAGTCAAATGTGTGTTTCTTAATGGCTATTTAAATGAAGATGTATATGTTGAACAACCCCCTGGATTTGAAATCAATGATCTCCCATATGAAGTCTACAAGCTTGACAAGGCTCTTTATGAAATAAAGCAAGCATCTAGGTCATGGTATGAGAGACTATCTAAGTTCCTTTTAGAAAATACCTTTAAAAGAGAAAAAGTGGATAAAACTTTGTTTCTAAAATCGAAAGGAACTAACATACTTCTTGTTCAAATATATATTGATGACATTATTTTTGGAGTAACTAATGAATCATTATGCAAAGAATTCTCAAACCTTATGAGTAATGAATGTAATCCCCCGTAATTTTATGAATTTTATAAATATATTTTAGTATTTATGTATTTATATTTAAACATAATGTAGTTTGAAATGATTTATTTATTTAAAGAAGGTTGACCATTTTCAAAGTCAAAGAAATTATTTTAAGGATTTAAGGAAGTTAAAATATTTTATTAAGGCATGCTTTGAAAAATATTTGAAATACTAATTGGATTTGGAAAAAAAAATTAAATGGGCTTGAGGAACCCAAATTCTAAGTGGATTAGGAAAAGGATTTATATTGATGTTAGGAGTTATAATTCATTAATTCTATTCATCATCAAACTCTATTCAAACCCAATTTCCTTTTCCTAAGCCCAAAAGGAAAAACCTACTTATAAATACCTTAAACCCAATTATTTTACCACACAAATTTTCTCTCTCCTCCTCAGAACTCCCAAAGTTGTCGGTCTTTCTCTCTCTTCTTCCTTTCATGTTTTTTTTTCTCCCAATTTTCTTTCTTCTTCTTCAAGTAACGCTTTCTTCTTCGCCAAGAAACGTCACCGCACCACCATAACTGTCGCCGTCCTTGCTGTGCCACTGTTGTCGGTGCTGCTAGGGGTGTAAGTGGATTGGATTGGATTGGACTTTGCCAAATCCAAATTCAGTCCAAAGTTTTTTTGACTCGAGAAATTGAGTCCAAGTCCGATCCAAATATTTTTTTGAGTCCAGTCCAATCCAGTCCGATAATTTTTTCTCTAGTCTAAATCCAATCCAGTCCGAATATTATATCTTTTTTCCCGATTTAGATTCAATGATTCACAACATTTTTTGAGATGCTTGAGCATTTGACATCAGATTCAATTATCAATATCCACAAATTAGATTGAAAGCTTAAATTAAAGTAAAATACTATGAATAAATACTAGTACAGAAAAGGCAATTTGCGTCGGATGTGAGGCGCCTATTTGCGTCGGTCCTAGGTGCGACGCCAAAGCCCTCGACGCAAATGACTAGGAAACGATCTGCGTCGTACGAGAAACGACGCAGATGGTTAAGCTATGTGCGTCGCACCTATATACGGTGCGGCGCACATTGCCCTGCTGCCCATGCCAGCATGGGAAGGGCAATGTGCGTCGCACATTGCACAAGGTGCGACACACATTAGTAATGTGTGTCGCACCTTGTGCAATGTGCAACGCACATTGCCCTTCCCATGCTGGCATGGGCAGCAGGGCAAGGGCAATGTGCGTCGCACATTGTCTGGGTGCGACGCACATTACTAATGTGTGTCGCACCTTGTGCAATGTGCGACGCACATTGTGAGTAATTTGCATCGCACTTCTTGCCATGTGCGACGCAAATGGATCATTAAATATTTTTTTTTTCGTTTTTTTCAGATTTTCTGTTGGTTTGTTTACATATTACTAAAATTTGATGATTCAAAACTAAACAAACATTCATATTAATAATTGTGAGGGAAAAATTCGGCAGAGTCTCCTTTGTAATATGGATAACCCAAGAAATCGTTGGGAATATATATATATATATATCAAAACCTGTTTGAATACATCTCAAATAATCCCAAGCAAGCAAACCAATGTTGCCATATACTCAACCAAGGTTGCAATAATAAACCAATTATGTACATCTACTACACTTACTACACTAACACTACTTGGCCTTTTCTTCTCCCACGAGATGTTGAAAGAATCGCGCAAAATTGTCTTTGATTTCGTTGATATCTTCTATGGTGTATGGTTCAACGCTTTGAGGAAAATCCTATAGATATGTTAACTTAGTTGCTTACCTTGATCTAAGTTGAGAGGAAGCAGAGAGACTGAGAATTAATCTGAGGGAGAAATAGAGAATGCGAGAGTCGAGACAGCGAGGTAGAAAGAAAATGAAGAGTAAGAGGAAGTGAGTAGTAAGGACTGATGAGTGAAGTGAGATAGAATTAGTCGGCTACTAGCCTACTACTGCAGTATTGCTAGTATAATTTACTTATTTAACAAATGGAGCGAAGTGCAATAGTCTGGCGCCAAGTAAAATTGTTTGGCGCCAGTTGAAATATTTAGAGAGGGTAAGTTAAAAACTCCAAAATTTTAAAAATAGTATCTTTTTTTAATATATACATTATATATGTATTAAATATATATTATATATAAAAATATTTTTGGACTGGACTGGACTTATTTGACTCTAAAGAGATGAGTCCAACTCCAGTCCAAAAATGTTTGGACTCGAAAATTTGAGTCCGAGTCCAATCCGAAAAATTTTCAGTCCAGTCCGGTCCGACAAGTTTGGACTGGATTGGACTCTGGACTTTTCGTAGTTCGCGTACACCCCTAGGTGCTGCTTTCCATTGTCGGCGCCTTTGTCTTCTTTGTTTCCTTGATTCGTTGGTTTAATTCTTTTCTTCATCGTCAAGTTTGATTAAAGATTGTGTTTTTATGTATTGTTTTAGTACTAATCATGAATTCATGATTAATAAATTTAATTTACTATTTTAATGGTGAATCTTTAATTATATATAGTATGTATTAAAAGAATAAAATTTCAGATTTGATTATATTTAGATTGAGTTTTTAATTATCAAAGCATGAATTTTTAGGGTGTTAAATATTGGAAAATCATAGTAGCATGTTATAAACTATGAAATTGATTTAAATAAGCATGTTCAAATATGTTTAAAGGGAGTTTTTAAATTTTATAAGTTGCTTGAATTTTAGAAAGCGCATTAATAATGGAGTTTTATGAATTTTAATTACTAGTATAATAGTATGTATTATGCTAGATAAAATAAGTAATTGAAGTTTTAATGGTAAAAACAACTTTTAAATATTTTAAAAGAGGATTTAAAGTATTTTAAAGTTGCTGGATTTTATCTAGAGTATTGACTTTTACATTGGTTGTTTTAGGTGGAGAATATTCAGTAGGCCATGTTTAAGGTGATTAAAGGTGGTCTACCAATTGGTTTACACAAGGTACGTACATACCTATGTGTTATGTGATGTAGTATCATGATTTTAGGAAGGAAAAGTTGTAGTATCATGTATAGAAACTTTGTAAGTTCATACGTGATTTCTATTATGATTGGATCTTACATGTTGTATGCATGTGTGCAAACATGTTGATTATGAGATTTGATTTTGAGTTGAATATTATGTTTGTATGGAATATTGATGCAAGCATGTTGGTTGGGAACGTTACTTATTAATTCACATGAGGGAATTAATATATTTGTTGAGATTAAATCATGTTGAATCATGTGTTCCCTTGTATTATTATTTTCACTACTTTATGAGGATTGTGGACCATATTTGGTAAGTTGATAAATTATGCCTTTGAAAGGTAAGTTGGTTTGTTGGATAGGTTCAACAAATAAGAAAGATTGGAATGAAAAGGAATTAATCTTGGATTGTAAGTTGTGTGATCACTTATTTAATCTCAAGATAAAAAGAAGTTCAGTTGTGAATGTTTGATTATATATATCTGTGTGACTTGTGTGACATAACAAGTAATAAATTGTAAATGACATAAAGTGTAACTTGGATAGTCATAAACATTAGATTGGTGCACGTCTGAAGTTGGACAATCAGGAGTTGGAGTACATGGTGGTAGCCCATGGCTTTTTCTGGGAGACGGATTGATCGATCACCATTCCTATTTTTCAAAGGTTCCTCGATATCGCAGGTCATTCTGGAATGTGGAGTCGCGCCCGTATTTTGTCTTCCTAGGTGAAGCTAAGGCAAGTTTTAGTTAGACAACTCGGTGTAATAACTATTCCATTAAAGTAATAAAAAGATGGCTAAAGTTTAGTTCAGTAAAAGTTATCTGTAGAATATTAGATTGTTATATTATCATTTATCCCTGCTTATTATTTATTAGTATCATGTTAGGAATGTTTATGTATTACTATGTAGTACTCAGCTTTGCTGATTACGTGCTTTATTTGTGTATGTCATCATGGATTTGCCTTATTAATCCTGTGATGACCCATTCTGGTGAGCAGATTCTTTAGAGCATTGACATCTACAGGTTTGCAGATGTTGCATCATGGGGATCTGGGAATGGAGAGCTTGTGTAACATATTGTTTTATCTATTACTTTAGTAGGAACTTATTATATTATTAAGTTTGATTTGAAGTTAACACTTATAGTGTGTTGGTTTTAAGTACTTATTTATTTATTATATTAAAGTATGAAGGTTATTTATATATGTATTTCGCTGCAAAATTCTGAATAAGGTGATACGTTATCACACGGGCAATAATGCTTTGGTAATTCTCTATGTTTTATATTGAAAATGTTTTTTTGAAAAGAGAGAATTACCGGGGTGTTACAATGAATTTGAGATGAGTATGATGAGTGAGTTGAATTTCTTTCTTGGGTTACAAATTAAGAAAACTTAAAAAGGAATAATCATTCACCAACAAAAATACATAAAGGAACTGTTAAAGAAATATGGTCTCGAAAATTCAAAGATATATCACACTCCTATGGTAACTTCAACTAGATTAGATGAAGATTTCATAGGAACAAGTGTTGATCAAACAAAATATAGAGGCATGATTGGTTCACTTTTGTATCTAACTACTAGTCGTCCAAACATAGCTATTAGTGTTGGTTTGAGTGCTAGATTTCAAGCAAGTCCCAAGGAGTCTCATTTAATTGTTGTGAAGAGAATTCTTAGATATCTGAAAGGAATAGATGATCTTGGACTTTTCTATCGAAGAAGTGATACATTTGAGTTAAGAGGATATGTTGATGCTAACTATTCTGGAGATCTGGTAAATAGGAAAAGCACCTTACATATGGTTCAATTTATTAGTCATAGTTTAGTTTCTTGGAGCACCAAGAAACAAGACACAGTTGCTTTACCCATTGCTGAAACAGAATTTGTGGTTGTTGATGCATGTTTCTCTCAAATGCTTTGGATAAAACAACAACTTTATGACTATGGAATAATCTTTAATTTTGTTCCTATTTGTTGTGATAATACAAGTGCCATTAGTATTTCAAAAGATCCAGTGCATCATTCAAGAGTTAAGCATATACATATCAGACATCATTTTTCTAAAAGAAAATGTGGAAAAGGGTCTGATTAAACTTGAGTTTTGTCAAACTGAAAATCAAATTGTTGATATACTAACCGAGCCTCTACAAAGAGATAGATGTGAAAATTAAGAATTGAGTTATGTTTAATGAAACTTAAGTAATTGTTCCTATTCCAATACCCCATATTTGAATTGATTTGTCTTACTTGATGTTGTTGTATTCCATGTTTTGAATAGTTTTGACGATGTCAAATAATTAGGTTAAGTTTACTCTATAGTTTTATTTTACGAAAAATATAAAATACCAAAAATAATGTAATGTTCAAATTTGCATTTATATCTTGTGGAGAAAGATTAATTATGTAATCTATGTCAAGATATTTATTTTATACACTTTGAATATTTATTATAAGGTATGTTTAATATTCTAGTAACTTAGAATATTTGAATAAAAGATTCTTTAAGTTATTAGATATTTTGTGTTGTTGGAATTGTTTGAAAAACAGATGGAAAATAGCGTGAAGATGATCCTTAAATGTCTCCAACAAACTCCATCTACCTGCGTGAAAACAGTTGGAGTAAGCGTGGCTGAATTTGTCGAACTAAATCCTTGAAGATCTCCAACTAACTCCTCCACCTGCGTATTAATTGCTGTAAGATTAAACCACTAACCGAAAGTAGTGGGAAGTTTATTTTCCATTGCAAGAAGAGTGGAGGAAGTGCAGCGAAATTGAGCCATGATCTCCACAACTCCACTTGTGCAACTTGAGGAGAACATGGAGCACAACATGACTAGTAGAAGAAGATTTGCAGCAGCTATATAAGAAGAAATTATTTAATGAAAAACTTGAGAACTTTCAAGCGAAAAAGTCTATCATTACTTAGAAAGTTTTTCCTGTAATTTCTTCTTCATTCAACATACTCTTTATTGTAATATTCATAGTGTATGGGTGAGAGAAAATTAAAAGAATATTCTTGTATTCAAGATAAAGAGAAAGAGAAAGAGAAAGAGAAAGAGAAGAGAGAAGACTTCGAGTGAAGTCAAGAGAGAAAAGTCACGTGTTCAGGGGGAACAGGGTGACTGGGGAACAAGTTCCTAGAGGAACAGAGAAGGTCCGAGTTTAGGTTGTACAAAAGAGAGTCTTTTGGCCTAAGTATATTAAAGAGAATTGAGTCAAAATCCCTCGTGGTCAAGGTTTTTCTTCCTATTGGGCCTAGGAAGTTTTCCTTGTACAAATCTCGTGTGCTTGTCTCTTTCTAATTTCGAGTTTGTTTTAATTCCACATTACAAAATTTAAAATTTCTCCTCAACTACAATTCACCCCCCCCCCCCTCCGCTCTTGTAGTTGGTCTAGTGTTCATACTCGACTAACAAATGTGTTATTAAGTGACTGTGATTAATTGCCTAAGGTCATTGTAAATTAAGTTGTTCAAAATATAAACATGGATTCAAAGAAATAAAGCTACTCACACATGTCACGTAATACTTTCCTTATTGTTCCTAAGTTATGGAAACATGCATGATATGAATAATGTTGATAATTAACATAAGTTGTTCCTATAACACAAGTTCCTTAGAATTTATTTTCTTTCCATAAATTAAAAAGTCAATAAAAATCAAAAAATTCAAAAAATCCCAAAAATATAGGAATCAATTTTAATCAAGTCTTGATTTCCTTTTTATCTTTTTTTTTTCTTTTATTATTTATTTTATTTTTATCTTTTTAAATTTTGCGCGTGTAACTCTTCATTTACTGTTACATACATCTTCTTTCTTATTCCTTCTTCCCTTCCAAAATCGTGTTCCTTAAACGCTTCAACTTCACCATTGTTCATCTCCTTAACACCTCTTCGCACCACTGATAAGTGGACTTTAGGTTCACTTATTTGCATTTAGTTTAGGTCATTTAGATTCATTTTAGGCCCGGATTTTTCACCATATACCCCTGAATAATTTTTTTTTTGCACCGTATACCCTTGCAAGTTTCCAAATTCACCATATACCCCTCACGTTTCAAAAAATACATCAACATACCCTTATGACTAACGGTGTTAGACTTCCATTAGTCATTATGCCCTAATCCCCCCTAACCTAATTAATAAACCCTAAACCTAAGCTAAACCCTAACCCCCTTATTAACAAACCCCCTAATCTAATAACCCTAACCATCCTAACCACTACCCCTCCCCAACCCCTTACCCCTAGCCACCTATTGCCCCACCACCCAGCCCCCCTCCCCTCCCCTCCCCTCCCTTTCCACGGCCAGTCGCGCCGCTGCCCTCCCCTTCCACGGCCAGTCGTGCCGCCCCCTCTCCCCTCCCCTCCCCTTCCCCGCCTGTCGCTCCGCCCCCTCCCCTCCCCTTCCCCTGCAGCACCCTTCCCCTCCCCTTCCCCTGCAACCGCCGCCAACCCCCTCCCCCCTTCCCCTGCAACAGCCACGCATAGCGCATAATTGGTTCTGGGTTTTCGAATTCTAGGCGTTTTCGATTTTTTTTCATTTCAGGGGAGGGGGAGGGGTTCGGCGGTTGCGGGGAAAGGGTGGAGGAGGGGTTGCGCGGCGGTTGCGGGGAAAGGGAGGGGAGGGGAGTTACCGGTGGTTGCAAGGGAAGGGGAGGGGAGGGGAGGGGGTTGGGCGACTGCAGGGGAGGGGGAGGGCGGCTGTATGGGAGGGGGCTACGGGGGGTGGGGGAAAGGGGAGGGGGGAGGGATGGTGGGGGAAATGGTGGGGGTGGGGTGGAGGAGAGGGGGGTGGGTGGCTAGGTTAGGGTATTAATTAGATTAGGGTTAGAGTAGGTTTTGTATTATTTGGAGTTAGTTTAGCTTAGGTTAGTTATTAGGGTTAGAGGGTTAATTAGGGTTAGAGGGGGATTAGAGCTTAATGACTAACGATGTTCGACTTTCGTTAGTCATAAGGACATGTTGATGTATTTTTTTAAATGTGGGGGGTATGTGGTGAATTTGGAAACTTGCGAGGGTATACGGTGCAACAAAAAATTAGTCAGGGGTATATGGTGAAAAAATCGTTTTAGGCTATATAGTTTCCTTTTCTTCCCCTTTTTCATCATTTTTCATATTCTCATACTTAGCATTTAGTTTTAGTTCGTTTGCATATTGTTAAGTTGCATATAGGTCATTTCATTTGCATGTGCATCCCCCCTCCCCCATCTAATATTTTCTTGGAGTGTTTTAAAGCTAAGATAAGCAAGGAAGAGGCTCCAAACAGGGGAGCGGGCGCTCCATATGTGAAGAAACAAAGGCAAAATGGCAGTAGCTTGGAGCGGCCCGGGAGCGTTCCAGGAGCGGGCGCTCCGTCGTCCAGTTTTTCTACTTTTTGTTTCATCTTTTACAATTTTGCCCTTGTTTCTACGGGGTATAACACCAATTTTATTTTAATAATCCTAATACTGAGCTTTTAATTTGGGAACTAATTAGTTCTAATTAGAGAGAGTTTTTAGAGAAAGAAGTAGAACTTAGAGAGAGAAACTAGATCTAAGCTTTTGAATGTGGATTATTGAAGCTATTTCAATGGAGTTTTGCATTTGATTTTCATCCATCTTTAAGTATTTCTTCTATCTCTTCTTTTTATGTACTTTTATACTTGTTTTACCTTGCTTTAGTATCGATTAGTAGTAATTAGTTGATGATTAGCTTATTAGATATGACATTCACCATTGTTGCTTCACCATTGTTGCTTCAAGCTTTTTATTTATTCCTTTCCATGGCTAGTTTAGTATTGATTAGTTCCATGGCTAGTTTAGTATTGATTAGTAGTAATTAGTTGATGATTAGCTTATTAGATATGATTTTCACCATTGTTACTTCATCATTGTTGCTTCAAGCTTTTTATTTATTCCTTTCCATGGCTAGTGAGTAGATTAGTAGCTAGGGGAAGAGGATGACCTTGCTAATCATGTGTTGACCTTGAAAGTCAAGCTTGGGGGTGTGATTTGGGTGAGATTGTGTTGTCTAGCTATTTTGATTGCCTTGTTTATTTGATTGATCACCATTTGAGCTTGTTGTGGAAATCTAAGGTGAAGGATTGAGAAATGAAACCTTAGATAGACCTTTAGCTAGATTTTAGGTTGACTTCACCATGAGAATAGGTGATTAACTCCCTAGGGCCTTATTTGGATCATTATGAGTTGTGAAAATGCTTGATTAATTGATTTTACCATGAGAATAGGTAAAATCGGTCGATTAAGTCCTCCTAATTAGCTCGAGAGAGTAATTAGGAAACATTTGAGTGACTTAGTCCCCTAATAGACCCTAATGAATCGCCTTGGCTTGAAATTTGGTTAATTATCTGTTAGCTCGCGAATACCCTATCCCTAGCGTCCTCTTAATATAGTTTAATTCGAATCATTTAGTCTATTTGTTAGTTTCTTAGTTCCTAATTTCGAAGTTGCTCACTAATCTCAAAAACCCCCCAAAAATAGGCTTAGCTCGCTAAATCGCATTCAACCCTTGATTAATCCTTGCTTCCTCGTGGATTTGACCCTTTCTTACGCTATATTAGGCTAAGTTAGGTATTTAATTTGGCACGTGCAACGACCGTGTCAACCACATAAAACCTCAATTTCTTTTCACCAAATGGAAAAATCTCTCTCAATACACCTTTTCAAAAAGCAAAAACTCTCAAAACCTCTCAACTGAAAAACCCCTCTTCTCCATCCAAAACCCTAGAAGCCGAAAATTTCCAAGAAACAACTATGGTGGTAGAAGAGCAAAAATTGGAGTCACCAAGGAGAAATATGTGACGAACAAAATTGATTCGGAAAGATGATGAGGAAGAAACCCCGAAATTAGTTGAGGGGGAAAAAGAAGCTACACATGTTCCCTCCAAAGGAGCTGCTGCTTCTTCCTCCAAGAAAATAGTGGAGCGAAGTGATTCAAGGTATGTGTTAGGATTTTGTGTAGATCTTGAATGGGCCAAGAAAGTAAAATTCACCAAGTTAACTAATATTCTAGAGGAATAGGGTATGGAACACTTTTTTGAAATCGCTTATAACAATGTCTTAGTTCCTTTAGCTATGGATGATTTTTGTACAAACTTCATTAATACTGATGGAGTATGCGCTACTGAAGTTAGGGGGAAGAAAATAAAATATTTCCAATAAACTTTAGGAAAATTATGGAAAGTTCCTTGCAAAGAAATTGATCTATATTTTAATAGGAAAGGAATTTGTCACATTTCCCAATGTCTCCCTGCAGGATGATATTGTTGAATCCTTTAGGGGAATTGTTGGCCAAACAAAACTTAATCACAACCTCCTTTCTGCTATCCACAAAATTTTATTTAACCTTGTTTGAAGAGCACTCATTCCTCGAACTGAAAAGAGGAATGAGGTGGGTCTCCTAGATATGTTTTACATGTTTTTCCTTGTCCACCACATCCAAATTAACTTCCCTTCTCTCTTTATCCAACATCTAACTCACTACAGTGAGAATCACTGTGTTGTTGGCTATGGTGCTTTAATCGCATCTCTTCTTTCTCACTTCAAAGTCAAGACTACTGGTCGGCCTACCTTGGGTATAAAACAAGGTAATATTTTAAATGAAAAAACTTTGTATGGTTTGGACCTCTTTGTCCAAGATGGAGTGTTGACTCAAGGGAGGACCGCCACTAGTTCCTCACACAAGAGAAAACTGCCTAACGCAGTAGAAGAGGAACCAGTGGAAGTGATACTAGAGGAATAAGTTCCTTCCCATATTGAACCAAAGGAACAACCACTTAAGAAAAGAAAAAAAGTTGCTAAAAAGTCTACCTCTCATGTTCCTAAACGTGTTAGACAAAGCTCTAGGTTAAGAATCTCTGAGCTGCACATGTTCCTTCAAATAAGGACTCTTCTTTAGTCGTCTCTAATGAAGAGGAACTACTTACCCGCTCACCTAAGGAACCAACTCCTCAATCCTCGCCAAAAATGCCAGTAAACCTCACTATCATTCCTTCCATCTCTCCCTCCTTCTTCTCTGTTCCTTGTAGTTTTGAACAGATGAAGGTTGAGATGAGTACACCAAACCCTTTCTCCTCTACATCCACTGACCTTCCACCACGACCCATTTTCTTCCTCCCCTTTACACCACCACCTCACCTTCTATTTCCCACAAAGGAACAACAGGACCATCCACTAGTAGAATAAATGCTATTTGCTGCGGTGATATTGCTGCGGTTTTACCTATACGCAGCAATATAACACACAAAAAGAAAAGAAAAAATAGAAATTGACAATATTGTTGCGGTTCCCGCCCAAAACCGCAGCAATATTCTCTAACTCACACTTTTTAAAATTAATGTGGGGCCCTAAACAACGAATATTGCTGCTACTAAAAAAAAAAGACAGGGTCAGCGCCTCTCATACCTATCATCAGTTAGGGTTTTCCCCCAACACTTTATCCCTACCCTCACATACTCACGCCTCTTAACCTCTATCTTCCTTTACCTCCTCTCAACCTCTCTCTCCCTCTACAGCATCTCTCCTCTACCGCCATTTTCTTTCCTCACCAGCATCTCTCTCTTCCTCTACCGTCGTTCTCTCTTCTTCTACATCCGTTCTCTTCGTCGGCCATTCACTCTTCGTCGGCCATTCTCTTCGTCGACCGCAGTACTTCCTCGACTGCAGTACTCCTCTACCCAATTCATTCGTCACGTGTTTCCTCGACCGCAAGTCGTCGTCGGAGGCGTTAGAGTGTTCGATAATCGAAATCCATTTTCGGGTGACAGACAAAGCCACCGTTCGCAGAAGCCGCCTCCGACGAGTTTCTGCTGTTCTTCGCTCGACCTCGCCGCCGGATATTCCTTCTTTTATTTATTTTTCTTCATTTTTTATTTTAATTTTCGATTTAGATCTAACAATAACTTTTGTATTTTTTATTTTCTTCATTTTTTATTTTAATTTTCGATTTAGATTTAACAATAATTTCTGTAATTTTTATTTTGTTCATTTTTTTTAATTATTTTCGATTTACATCAAACACTTAACTTTTGTAATTTTTATTTAGATATGATGTTTAGGAGTATGTGGTTGATGTTTTAAGAATTTGAATGTTATTGTTGTGGAAATACATCTTTTGGTTGATTTGGGTCATGTTTATGTTATGATTTTTCTAAGTAGTATTTTTGCGAAGATTTTAATTTTAAAAAAAAAAATTTTTTTTTGAAAAAGTGCACCTATTGCTGCGGTTTTAGCCCAAAACCGCAGCAATATGTGCACTTTTATAATATTAAAAAAATTCATATTGCTGCGGTTTGTGCTAAGAACCACAGCAATATGTTGATATATTGCTGCGGTTTAAAACCGCAGCAATATAATTAATACCTATTGCTGCACCCTTAATTGCTGCGCGCCCCAAACTGCAGCAATAGGGCACTTTTTAACCGCGGCAAGTAGCATTTATTCTACTAGTGATCACAAGACAACACCCTAGTTCCTCCACTAAAACCACCTACTGACTTTGGTTCTAAGGGAAAGCAATAGTTTCCTTCGGATGATTTTGGTTGGGTTAATGATGTGTCTCTCCCTACTCAACATACATATGATCAAGTTCTACAACCATCTTCACTGGACTTTGGATGATACTACGGATAAGATGATGAGTTTGATGATGAAAGTCCTTAGTGATATAGTGATAAAACAACAGAAGAACATGGAGATAATGGCCCAAGAAATTAACACTTAGAAGCAGCAGCTTGATGGGAATCACGAGGAGGTGATGAAGAAGTTGGAAGAAGCGGTTGAAGAAGAAGTAATAGAGGAACACAACTATTCTTCCCTTCCTAGTGTTTAGTTCTTGTTTCTCTTAAAGGAACAAGAACTCTTAACTTTTGTTTCTTTTCTTCTTTTTCTCTTTTGTACTTAAATGAAACTTTGCTATAAATATTTAATGACTTTTGTTATCTTTGTCTTTGTTTGTGATTTGAGTGCGTAATTTCTTACTTGAAATGGCTAGTATTATGTGATTGATGTTTGAGCAATTCTAACCTTTGACATTCCTAACTTAATTATTTTTTTGGTGCTTGTTGATGGTTTAAAAGGTCTTGTAAATATCAGTCTTCCCAAAATCACCAAGAGTTTGATCTTTTTGACGATGACAAAGGGGGAAAAGATACAAGGAACAAACTAAAAGTTGAAAAAATTGAAAAAAAAAAATGAAAACTATAAATCCTTAATATGCCATATTAAATATTGTAAAGTATCATTTTATTTCGGTCTCTCATCTCCTTAAGTTATTTCACTAGTAGAAAAAAGCACATCTAATGCGGTTAAAATCCGGTTTACGGATGCGGCTTTAGTCCGCATCAGGTGGGCTCGCAACATATCTCATTTATTTACTAATCCGGTCCAAAATCGGATCAGTAAATGATTTACTAATGCGGAGCTTAAGGAAAATCGCATCAGTTAATGTGTTTAACTGATGTGGTTTTCTTTAAGAACCGCATCAGTTTTGGGACTCATGAAATTTAAAAAAACAAATCCCGCAGAGCCACAACTAGGGATGAACCAAAACCAACACTCAAGCATACAAACTGATTATACAAAATAAATTAAAAAAATTTCGCAAACTAACAAAAAAATTAGGGAAAATAAATTAAAGAATAGCATATTATACAAATTGATTAAAGACAAAAAATTGGAAACGAAATATTGTACGAAATGATTATACAAACTGATTGGCAATGAAACCAACATCAGATCAATACATAATAATGAAATTAATTGGTAACGAAATTAAAATGAAACTTAAATAACTAAACTATACATAAAATTAAAAATGTTGAACAATATAAATTGAAACTGAAATATCAAAAAAAAAAATTAAATCAAACAAAACAACAAATCTAAACCCTAAATTACATGCGAAAATCAACCATCTTGGCTTTGTAATTCATCTTCATCATCTTGGCTTCGTCATTCATCATCTTCGTCATTCGTCATCATCTCTTCGTGTCGTCGTGCGAAGGTAGTGAAAGCGGTGGTGGTTCGTTGAAGCAACGAAGAAAGGACGAAGTAGTGGTGGTGGTTTGTGTTGTCGTGCGAATATTGAGGTGACGAAGAAAGGACGGCAATGTCGTCGTCATCGTGGTTCGTAACGATGTCGAAGAAAGGAAGAAGGTAGTGAAAGTGGTGGTGGTGGTTCATTGTGGAAGGAGAAGGGAGTAGGAAGGAAAGAGCAGAGAGGGCATCATTCAGTTGGGAAAGAGGAGAGGGCGTTGTTCAGTTGGGAAAGAGGAGAGGGCGTTGTTCAGTTGGGAGAGAGGTGAGGGTTATGAGTTGGGATGTTTTTAGGGTTCGGGTTATTAGGGAGTACACTGGGGTTATAAGGAAGGAAATGAGCTACGCTATTTTTTTAAAAAATAAGACGATTTGATATGGTCCACCAAACCGCATCAGATTTTAAAATAACTGCATCAGTTTTTTTAATCTGATGTGGTCCACAAGAGGACCGCATCAGATTGTCCTCCTAGCTTTCCCTCCCATTTTTAATGTTGATTTTCGGATGCGGTTTTACAAAAACCGAATCTGTTACTAAGTGACATATAAGGTTTTTTCCACTAGTGTTTGTTATTTTATTTTCCTTAGTTTGTCACTTTCTTGTCATCATCTAAAAGGGGAAAATAGTTGAACCCTAGTTTTGATGATGACAGGAACAAAGATGCAAACTAAGTATTGGACTAACAAGTTGTTTAAGTGAATGAATTTCAAGGTATCAATGAAAGGAACAAAGAGAATACTGAGTTAAAGAAGAAATCAAGTTTGGATTTTGAAGACTAAGGCTCCATTTGGTAGGGCGTAAAACGTTTTCCTGTAAAACCGTTTTCCTCTATTTTCAATTTTACATTGTATGGTTGGAAAAAGAGTGTGAAACCATTTTTCCTTGGAGTAAAATTATTCTCCTAATGATGAAAAACCATTTTCCTTTCAAAAAATGAAGGGAAAACTGTTTTCCTTATCTCTCTTGTACACTCCTCTCACTACCTCCTTACTTTCCTTTCATTTCATTATTTTTCTTACAGTAAACCAAACAACGGAAAACTAATTTTGGAATGGTGTTTTCCATTGTAAATTGTATTCAATGCAAATCATTTTACACTAAAAATGTTTTACGCCCTACCAAACGAAGCCTCAGTGAAAATGTCCAAAGATTTGGTACTGGAGTAGTATTGGAGCAAGAAGACCAAAGCGAGGCTTTTTGTTTCTAGTTCCAATGTAAAGGAACGAGTAACAATGGTAAAGAACTGTAGCAATTTAAAATGAGAATGAGAATTTGTTCCTTTGCAAGGAGCAGACGTACTGGCGTTGTCATAATAAGTTAAAGGAACTA
The DNA here is from genome assembly GCF_026745355.1 of Beta vulgaris subsp. vulgaris. NCBI lineage: Eukaryota > Viridiplantae > Streptophyta > Magnoliopsida > Caryophyllales > Amaranthaceae > Beta > Beta vulgaris. Next base: position 39,289,236 of record NC_079207.1, on the reverse strand, counting down.
ACTGTTAAAATGAAATAGACTTAGGATGAAGTAGTATAACGGTTTAATTATGTATATTGAGTAATTTATGCCTAGATTCTAGGTAACCTTTTTATTTAAGTAAAAATATGATTTTCAGGAAAATATTTTTAAGGAAAAGATTATATTTTTATACAGAAAATAAATATCCTTTTCGGTTCTATTGAAAATATTTTTAAAGATAATATTTTTGATAAAAGAATTTTATTTTGGTTTTATTAATTAAAATATTTGTAATTAAATAAGAGTTTAGAATTACTGCTTTAAGTGGTTGCTAAAATTAAGGGAGCAGTAACATGTCTATCTCCCACATTTAACAATGATCATGGTTTAAGAAGGAATTTGTTCCTCTGGGTAAGGAATATCATGGGATAATCATTTTATCAGTAACACATGTTTTAATCCCACGTTCCAAGTTATTACCACTATAAATACTAGTGTCTAATTAAGTTCTAATTTGTGTCTGACTAAGTGATTTAGCGAGTTTAACTAAACAAAGTGTCAGTGCCTTCATTCTCTCATAAAAGTCATTTGTTCCTCAACTTCTTACTCTATTCCACTAATTAAGTTATTAATGATCAATTGTATTTTGATTTTTGGGGTAATGGGACTTTGAGTAAAGTTCTGTAAAAGAGAAGCTTTGAGTGAAGCGAGTTGAAGTGAGTAAACATCAAGTGAAGTTGAGAGGAATAGTTGTTAAGAGAACAATTGTTTAGAAGCTTGAGTTTAGGAATAATTCAAGGGGTGGCCCATGAGTAGAATTAGGTTGTAACAAAGTTGTTTGGCCTAATTAGTGAAAGAGTTGAGTTTAAATCCCTAGTGGTCGAGGTTGTTTCTTCTTGTTGGGCCCAAAAAGTTTTTCCTCGTCAAGATCCCTTGTGTTCCTTTACCTTGTTTTTTGTTTAAGTTTAAAATTATGCAAAAAGTTATGTTTATTTCTACACATATAATCAACCCCTCTTGTATTGTTCCTAGTAAAAATAACATGATGACAATCTTCTCTTCACAAGAGCTACTAGACAAGAATGCACTCTGATTGTTGATATTCTCAACCAATATGAGTTGGCTTCAGGTCAGAAAATCAACTATGACAAGTCAAAAGTTTCTTTTAGCAAAGGAGTTAGTACTGAACAAAAAGATGTTTTGGCGTGATATTGAAGATGCGGCAAGTTGAGAAACATACCTTGGTATCCCTTCTATTGGTGGTCGATTGAAAAAAGCCATTTTTGATTCACTACTTGATAGAATTCGGAAGAAACTCCAAGGGTGGACATAGAAGTTACTATCTCAAGCGAGGAAGGAAATTTTACCCAAATCTATCATCCAAGCAATTCCAACATACCTTATGGGTGTGTACAAAATCCCAAGTGTGATTCTTTAATGAATTCGTTCATTGATGTCCCGATTTTGGTGGGGTAGCTCGGATTCTCAAAGGAAGATTCATTGGAAAAATTGGGACTTTATGTGTACAATGAAATGCTTTGGTGGAATGGGTTTCAATTATCTAAGTGTTTTTAATGATGCTCTCCTAGGACGTCAAGCTTGGCGTCTCATACGTGCTCCACATTCTTTATTTGGGTGAGTTATGAAGGCCAAGTATTTTCCTAACTGTAATTTTCTTGCAGCATCTATGGGTTACTCATGTAGTTACTCTTGGAAAAGTGTTTGGAGTTTGAAGGCTCTATTGAAACAAGGGTGTATTTGGAGAGTGGTAAGTGGTGAAAAAATTCGTGTATGGTCCAATTCGTGGGTTGCTAGTGACAAGGGGGGTTTTCATTATGAGTGAACCGAAAGAAGGGGTGGAGAAAGTGAGCGATCTCATATATTGACTCCCGAACCCATGAGTGGAAAGTGAGTTTAATAGAAGAAAGCTTTCAAGAGAGAGATGTTGAGAGCATTCTAGCTATCCCCATGAGTAGTTTGAATCATGAAGATGAGTTAACATGGGCTCTCACTAAGAATGAGCATTATTCCGTGAAAACAACGTACATGCTTAGGAAAGGAGGCAATTTTGACTCGTTTCATCAAGCATAGGTTTATATTTGGAGCATAGAAGCTAGTCCCAAGGTTATGCATTTTCTTTTGCATTGATGCACTAATTCTCTTCTTGCTCGCTCTCTTCTTTAATTTCGCCATCTTATTGATGATGATGTGTGCCCATGGTGCTATGGTGCCGTTGAATCTTCTTCCCACGCAATTTTTTAGTGCCCTCGGGTGCTTGATGTTTGGGGTAGAGTGGGGGTGTGTTGAGATGTGCACCCGTGCTTCGAGTATGACAATGTGTGAATTAGTGGAGAGTTGGAGGATGTTGGATAGGAAGAAAGTAATCAGAGGGACTTTTCTTGCTTGGTGCCTTTGGTGTGAGAGGAATTGTTGGGTTTTTCAACAACAATGTACTCCTAACAAAATTCTGGTTGACCAAGTGACCAGATTGGTTGATGAATATGGTTCAAACACTGCTTACGTTTATAGTCATGTTGTTGCAGCTTTCAGACCAAGTGCGAAGACTTGGCAACCCCCCCCCCCCACCAGGCATAGTTAAGCTCAACATTGATGCCTCCTGTGCTGATGCAGGCTGGATTAGTTTGGGTGTTATTGGATGTGACTCTAGTGGTAGAGTGCTATTCTCTATTGTGCTACAGTTGAAATCTTTTTGGAGTCCCAAAATTGCGGAGGCTAAAGGCATAGTTATGGCTATTTTGGTTAGGCATGTCCTTTGGTTATGATGATGTTATTCTAGAGTCGGATTGCCAAGTGGTTATTAATCGCCTTTCCAAGAATGCTCTCTTTCTCTCGGACCTTGATATTATCCTTCATGAGATTTTAACTTCTTGTACTTCCTTTAAGTCTATTGCTTGGTCACATGTTTAACGTGATAGGAATTTCGTTATCAGCCACCACTTAGCAAGGCTAGTTCATTTTCGTGCTGAACAGACTTGGGAAAACCACTCCCTTCCGGAGGTGACATCCTATGTATTGTTGGACAATTTGTCCTTAGTTAATCTAGCTTGCTTTTCCCCCCTTAAAATAAGTAAATAAATAAAATGGTATATACTCCATAACTTTTTCTTTTTTCTTTCTATTTCTCCGCAATACTGCCTACTAACTATGTCCATTTGTTCGTTCGAGTTACAATTACAAGCAGGACTATCATACTATATACATTGACAATTATACTGTCCAATGTGATGGTGCAAGTGTGTGAATGGATCTTATCACATAATTGGTCAGTTGGTTATCTCGCGCCTTTAGTAATCAGGACTTTTCAGTTGAGATTAAAGCTTCAAAATCAATCACCATTAAAGAAACTAATCTTACACTTGTTCTTAAATTCTTGTTATAGGTGTTTTTTTCCTTTCCTACAATAGTTGTATATAAATCATTGGGTTCTCTCAACTTTTCGCAGTAAATATCTTATTTGTTAACTATGAGCTTGGTTTGTGAAGCTGAAATTGGATTATTTTTGTTGGATTAGTTTGATGTATCATCAGGTTGCGGCGCATACATAAGCCCAACGACCACTAGTTCACCATGTTTGATCAAGATGCTCTCCTGAACATCATATGAGTTATCCATGTGTAATATGCTTATATTAGCATATATTTTTTTCCTTTAAATGGGAGGTCTAAGGTTATATGATTTTTTTCGAATGATCTATCATTGTATTTTTGTTCTTATTTATTTAGAAACTCATAAAAGTATTTCTTATTTTTTAAAACTTAAATTGGTATGAAATACATTTTTTTATTCATTTAATTATTATATAAAAGCAATTTGTTAGCTATAAATTGTTTAAAACAAATTCGCATATTTATTATTTCATATTTAATGTGTTTTTATAAAATTCAAAGTTACATATATTAGAGGAATTTGTTTATTTTATCAGTTCCTAGAGATGAATGTGTCATCTCAAATTGTCCACAGATAAGACGAGAGTTGAACTCTTCGTAAATGATTTAGGAAAAATAAATAAAATTAGATAATTAGTTGTTACGGATTGAAATAGTTTGATTCAGTTTTGTGTAAAATGGTGAAACGGTTTGATTATGTTCAGTTTGAAATGGTCTGGTTTAGTTTAATTTTGTTTAGTTTAGATAGGTTGAAACCATTTTCAGCTGAATTCAATTCACCTTTCAGTTCACTTCAGTTGTTAAAAATAATTTTATATGAAGTTAATTTCAATTTAATTGGTTTTCGGTTCAGTTTAAGTTCAGTTAACTACAATTCATTTTAGTTCAATTGACATTATTTTTATTATTTCAATTTTCAATTATTGGTCTATTCAGTTCGTTTTGTTCAGTTCAATTGACAATTTAACCAATTGTTTTCAACCAAACTGATAACACTACTTATCATTGCCTTCCTCTAAGGGCATGTTCTCTTTGGCATAAAACAACTGATTTGAACTGAACTGAACTGAACTGATTGAAACGAAACTGAATTAAATTATAACTAATAGTAGTGATAATAATATAATATAATATTATTAAATTAATAATAAAGATTTATTAATAATAATAAGTTATTAAATAAAATAATAATAAATTATTAAATAATAATATATTATTGTGAGATAGATGCAGTAGTCCATAATAAACAGATAAACTAATAACTTGACAAACAAAATTAGAATATCGAAATATAGAACAACAACTCCTAGTAGCTGGTAGATGTATAAGCACCTCCTAAAATTCAAAGCAACATCAAATATAGATTGACCTTTCTTTAAGGTGCTTATCCTACATTCGATGACATTTATTAGTAATTAACATAATCTAATATCAACACGTATAATCTCAATGTAGTGACGATATATACTTTTGTTATTAGGATTGTGTTGGTGCCATAGATGGTACCCTTATACAATCAGTTGTTACAGATGATGTAGGCAAGACATTTAGAGATTGTCACGGGGACAAAACATGGAATGCGATGGTTGTGTGTTCACTTAACATGTTGGTTACTCACATCAATATGGGATACGGAGGGAGTGCACACGATACAAATGTATGGATGCGAAGCTTAGGAGATGCTAGAATGGGATTCCCTCATCCACCTTCTGGTACTAGCTAACTTATATTGCCATGAATAATATTGGAAAATTTTCCTGACACTTTCACAAACTAACATTATGATTGTTGTACAGGGAAATACTATGTAGCCGATTCAGCGTATTCTAATACACTCGGGTACTTGAGTCCATAACTAGTACCTGGGTTGAGGTACCATTTGCTTGACTTTAGAAGAGGGACTCCACCACAGGGAATGTATGAGCAATTCAATTACCGACATTTTTCTTGTCGAAATGTAATTGAGAGGGTTTTTGCGGTTCTCAAAAATAGGTGGAAGGTTCTAAAATCGATGTCGTAAATGGACGAGTCTAATCAGTTGAAAATTATTGTAGCTTGTTTTTACCCTACATAATTTATTCGTTTACATGATCTATGTATTCCTTTCACATACCAAATAGAAGTCATAGAACAAAGAGTTGATCATAATATGTAATATGATAACAGAAAAATGACTATGGATAGTGTACGATAACAAATAACTGAAGAAATATGGGTGTCAATGGAGAATAATCCCGAGATAATGAAACAAATTTTTGGACAAGAAGAAGATGAAGAATTAACCGATTATGAAAACTACTTAATGTTCGATAATATTATTATTTTGGCTAGTAATTCAACTATCAAAACGTGTATTTTTTTTCATTTCAACAATGACAAGTATTATTGTTGTTATTATTAATAATATTAGTGTTGTCATCTATTAAAAAGTTTGTACTTTTAAACAATGACAAATATTATTGAAATGTGTACTTCTTAGACTTGAATTATCATTTCGATATAGCTATTGGAATCATATAGAAAAAAGTATTAGCAAAATAATAATTAGCAATATTAAAATAATAATATTATTATCATTATTATTATCCCTAATGAGGGCCTTTTTGATTTCATTCGTATTCCGATTCCGACTTTCTTTTTTTCATTTTTGTTTTAAATTTTTTTAATAAAAATAATATTAAAAGCAATAGTAATAGGAATAATAATAACAATAATAATAATTGTAATCATGATATTAATATTTACAATAGTAATAATAATAGTAGTAATAATAATAATGACAATCATAATGATCATTGTTTTATTATCAATTAAACTGAATTAAACTGAATTGAACTGAAAATAAGTTGGGGAGACCCGACCTTAAAAATATCTACATGTTAACCCGGCCTTACCATACAAAACAGTTGTGTTATGCATTTCTCCGATACAACTATACAAGAGTAGTTTCTTTTGGTTCATGTGAATGAAGTCTCCATCGAATTAATTTGCAAAGAGAACAAAAAATATCGTTTTTATCTCCTCGGCAGCAGTTTTTTGGGTGCACAAATCAGAATCTTCTCACTAACGCCACAACAATTTATAGTTATTTTGCCAACTAAAATGCTCTTTTCGTCGACCTATTGTTTGCTAATAGCTCACTGCAAAATTCTGCCTTTTTTCAATTGAGTGACATTCAGACGATGTTAACTTTCAATTTTAGAATCGCAATATCCTTTGAAGCTGAAGGAGGTTATCAGAAACTTTTGAGAAGAAAAATGAGGTATTATTATTTTTCTTGTTTTTTTTTTCTTAGGCTCCGTTTGGTAGAGCGTAAAACATTTTCAGTGTAAAATGATTTTCATAGAAAACAATTTACAATGGAAAACACAATTCTAAAATTAGTTTTCCATTATTTGGTTTGATGTAAGAAAAATGATGAAATGAAAGGAAAATGGAAGGGAAAGTAAGGAGGTAGGGAGAGGAGTGTACAAGAAAGATAAGGAAAATAGTTTTCCACTCATTTTGAAAGGAAAATGGTTTTCCATCATTGGGAGAGTAATTTTACCCCAAGGGAAAATGGTTTTACACTCTTTTGCCAACCAAACAATGTAAAACTGAAAATAGAGGAAAACAGTTTTCCGGGAAAACGTTTTACGCCCTACCAAACGGAGCCTTAATGTCCTTTCTTTTTTAGTTTCCCCTTACTTTCAAAAATGATAGTATAAGATGATTTGTGAGAGTAGATTTGTTGTTGAATTTATGCAGATATAATCAGATATTGGTTTCGAAGATATCGAAATTTTGCTACAGATCAAAGCATAAGGTGGCGGAAAAGCTAGTTGAGGAAGTGGACAGTTATGGTGCTGGAAGTATTTCTGATCGTTCTAAGTATCTTGATAAGGTTAAGTAATTGTCAAGTTTGTGTTTGTTTGGTTAGTTAGTTTCTTATTGAATTTATGGACTTATGGATATTTTCCTGCATTTTGTTTTTTATTATCTGAACATGATTGTATTTACATCTGCTTTTTTCCTGATTAAACTTGAATTTGCCTTAGAGTCCTTGCAAACTGAAGTGGAGACTATTGTAGGGGGCGTATAATTTTGTCAAGGATGTATTAGTGACTATCGACGGTAAATAGTTCGGTAAATCTTAAGAGTTGGGAGGTATGAGTATCTGTATGAGGTTGGAATTGTTCGTTTGAGGTTAATTTGCTTTTCGATTCTTTGGTTTTGTGGCTAGAGAGGAATGGTAGAATTCTTAAAAACAATAATGGTTGTGAGGTCTTGTGGGATGCACCATTTACTTTTGGGACTTACTTGAGGGTTTTTTTTTTGGGTTTTGGTTCATTTTGTGCATAAATGGCCAAATTGGTCCTTTAAGTGTAGGCTTCCATTTATATCATAGTGTTGGGTAGTAAAAACACATAAATGGTTAACTTCAAGTTTGAATTGGATTTACTTGTTACTGTCCAATTGCTAGGAATACTCGAGGAGTTTGTTTGGGACCAAATTGTGAACATTGGATTGTCTGGCTAGTACTATGATGGACCAATTGCAAAGAAAAATACACGCAAGCACATGTCTATGTATACATATCTGTGTATGTATGTGTTCTCATGTTTCTCTATCTCTCTCTTCAGTAACGCACACATACCTACAGTCACATGATTCTGTACTTGTATCATTGTATGTCTACAATATTACTCTTGATATTGGTTGGATAAGTTTTGTTATTTGCCTTGTCTCCATCTTTAACTTTGAAGATATTGGGTTCCCTAATGTTGTGACCATCTTCTTTCTCTTGTAATATGAAACAACCCTTATATTTTATATAAATTTTTATATCACGTATTTATCTGAAGATCTTTATTTCAGGGCTTTGCTCTATGTACTCAAGAAAAAGTATCTAGAATATTTTGAAGGCTTAGTCATGTCATGCTAGATTTACATGTCTCTTTTATGTGGCTTTTCCGTAGTTCGAGCCATGTGCTTCAGTTGGATCATCACTTGTCAATTATAGATTTCTAGGCACGATTATAAGTGCTTCGTTTGCTTTGACGTGTGATTATTTCTGCTTACAGCCTGCTATGCTTTGGTGTTTAGTTGGCTTTTGACAGAGTTTCCAGGACATAATAAATCTATGTTGGCATTAAATTGAGCTTCTTTTTTCTCATATGTTGATTTCCTTGATTTTTGGCTATATGTATGCTCTTTATGGATGCATTTTTTGTTTTCATATTCTCGTACAGGTTTCTGTTATGTTAGGGTACAGTAAACTTGATGGTTTAGTAAATGGAAGAAGTCAGAAAGAATCAGGTGTGGTTTTAAAAGATGGGTTAGACACCTTTGATGTTTCCATCATGTGCAAAATATTTCCATCCATCATCATTGGAAGCTCACCCCCGGTGGAACTGTACAATGATTCTGCTTGGCATTCTCAAATAAGGACTTATTCTCCAGTTCTAAGCTCTGAAGAATTTCAACCTATCCTGACAGAAGGGAAGTGGATGATTCCGGAAACTCTTACAGAAATGGGCCCTTCTCTTAATTACAAGGTTCCAAATATGAGTTCCTCATGTGAAGAAGTTTCTTTTCCTTCACCATTCCAAACTCAGTCTGATGGTATGGAAGATCAGCAATTCGGTTTTCCAGGTTCTGGAGAATCTCCAGCTCCTCCAATGGTGCTTGAGAAGGACAAGTTATCTCGGTTGATTCTTGACAAGCCTATTAGCTTCATAGAGGGATTGAGCAAAAGGCAAACTCGTCAGCTGGAAGACTGTGATTTCCATACGGTGCGCTTAGTTGTCATAGAGAATTTCCTCTGTTAGTCCTCACAGGAATATCTTCTGCTAGTCTAGCAGAACTATGAGGGTCACCATTTTATATATCATATATTCCTTTTTAACTCAGATTTTATCTTTCCCGCTATGTAGTTGCGCAAATTGTTGCACCACTTTCCTCGTACCTATGCTGATCTACAAAATCTAAATATGGGAATTGAGGATGGCCAGTACTTGATTTTTGTTGGGAGGGTTTTGTCTTCCAGGTATGTTGACTTTACCAATATCAGTTGCTTTTGGTGCTATGATGTGCTTGGGAAGCAAGAAGGAATCCAGTATCTGCTTGTTGTTCATATTTGAGCTACCTTATAGCTTTCAAATTATTATTCTGTTGAATGATCTTTGTGATGGAAGCATGCTATGTTTTTGAGCTATGGTTAACTATGTCCCTAGTATTCATGTCTGACCATATATTGAGTATAAAAAATTATTTCTTTCAAAGTTGTGAGTTTTCTTTCTGGAAGCATGCTGTTTGGGAAAAGCATACTCTCAAAGTGTGATTTTTTTTGAGAATTTATACACATTCTTGGAACAGTGCAAATATCCATGGGATAGCCTTTGCAAAAAGTGTCTGAAAGTGACCTTGTCACAGTTTTTCTCCGTGAATTTGCATTGTGGTCTGCACATTTATTGACAGATTGTGAACAGACCCGCTGGACTGTGTAATCTTAAACAATCTGTTCTAATTTTAACAAGCCAGCTCTCTAAGCACAAAACATGTGCTGCAAGGGAAGTGCACTTCTTGTCCCCCTATCTATAGTTTGTCGTATCATGACTGTTATGTCTATTCAATTGGGCCATCCTCCCAGAGGTCTTAAGCTTCTTTAGGGCCTTTGATTTCCACATGAATTTGGATAAAAGAAAAGGAGATGAATATGCGCATCTTTGTAGGTGTTCATGAAAGAGTTAATACAAAGATACGAATATTCATCTTTCCTCTTCTAATATCTTTTTCTATGGGTGTGTTTGGTTGGATGAAAAACATTTTTTATGGAAAGTGGTTTTCCATGAAGACTATTTTCCATAAAAACTCAATACTAGATTGATTGATTTTCCTTTGTTTGGTTCCAGAGAAAGTATGGAAAATGAGTAAGAGGACAGAGAAGATATAGCTAACCAAATCAGTGGAATAATGGAGAATGAGTGAGATTTTCTCCCCGCCCCCCTCAAATTAGACCAAAATATTTTATCAGACAATTCTACATATCTTAAACAAATAAGATTATGGAAATTCATGATAATATCATTCGTTATCATTAAATTAAAATGTTTACCATGGTGAATAAGCTTAATGCTTGTTCATATCATAGGACTGTATTTTACATTTTCCTGTAGCTATTACTATTATTGCCGGTATCATTAATATTATAAGTAGTTCTACACTTTGTTAGTAGCAGTATTATCTTTGTAGGTGCACAAAACACAAAAGACATGCAAAGATACACATATGCATTTCCCTATGCTCAAAATACTCACAGCAAACACATTTTCCGGATCTACAATGTAATATATCCTGAGTGTTATGTGTATCCATTTGAGTTGATCTCGCAAAGTTCTTAATCTTCTTTAGGATCTTTAGTTTCCAATCAAAATAATGAATAGGGGATGAAGATGGTTCTCATAAAAAAGCTATGTTCATCTCTTTATACATACTTCCTTTACTCCAAAAGAATACTTGCATTTTTAAAGTCAAACTTTACAAACTTTGGCCCTGAATTCCCACCACTATATAATACCATGGTCATGTGAGATCTTGTCAAATTCATGCCAATGTGTAGTTTCAAAATATAGTTTATGATAATCTTTTTAATAGATAAAAAGATATTTATTGTCAACGTTGTGCATTGGATAAGTCTAATTGACAAGCGATGTCCTTCTAACCTAGAAAAATGAAAGGAATTTAATTATTTTTTGTCATTATTTAACTCGAAAATTATTATGTTTAACGTTACATGAGAAGTTATGTAACTAAGTACGAATTGCTTTAACTCTAAAGAGGCATATATATCATTCTCATCCTTTTCTTTTCCAAATCCTCTTAACCGTATCTCTTCCATATGTCATATGTGCGCGCGCGCACGTGTGTGTATATGTATGTGCGCGCGCGCACGTGTGTGTGTGTGGATGTTAATAGAGGACAAGCTACTCATAATTCCTTTTCTTATGTTCATTGGATCAAGAGCTTTCTATTACGTGCAGGGCCATAAAAGCTAGCTACTCCCTATCGTTTTTGGAGGTGGTAGTTTGTGGTAAGGTTGATCTTGTAGCAATTGACGAAGTTGAACAAGACGGCATTAAGGGTGAAGGAAAGAAGATAATATATATACATCTGAAGAAATTTTTCCGTGGCACTCGTTTTACTAGTCAAGGTTTTCTTCGGTGTGTCGAGAAAAAGCATATTGAAGGTGATATTGTGTGTGTTAGTGGCAAGGTAAGGTATCAGTTGGATTTCCAATTTATTTTGTATGCTATCAATAAACTTGACATCTCTAAGAAATGACTATTCTCTTGCAGTTGTCCCTTTCTTTTTCTGAATTGAGTACCTCTGGACTTCCGTATGTATGTGCTGTTTTTGAGCCTTGTGTCATTGCGATGAGAGAACATAGTTTCATGTTTGCTAATTAGTTTCTTTGAAAGAGATAAATCCTCCTCCCTAATTTTAAGTTTAGGACATGCTTTGTTGACTAAGAAAATATGGAATAAATAGATAAAATCATAACTTTTCTTTTTTTAAGGATGAAAGTGATTTTGCAACAAGGTTTTTGGCCTTTTTATTTCCATATATTTGTCTTGTCATCTGTTTGTTTGACATGGTGATTGATGCTAATGCAGAAGCATCCGTTATTAGGTCTGGTCATATGTTGACTTACCTGAAAAGTTCTAGCAGGACTGCAGGACTAGTGCTTTGGATGATTAGACAAATTGTGAACCTTGACATGGCTCGGAAGTCTTGAGGAGCTTATGTAGGGTAGAATGTCTTTTTCTTAAACTTTATAGAGTATATTTGCAGTAGTATGTTTATTTCTTATGAGTTGAGATTGGATTTGCTGTAGATAGCAGGCAGATTTGCAAGTAATCTAGCTTCTTTGTGGAGTCATGTTCATGGGGTTATCTTGGACTATCCTTTTTATGTCATCATGTATATATCATGAAATTCTCCTTTGTGGCATTCTTAGTCTCTACTCGGGACTTTTTGCCTCCCTTTCCTTCGTGAATGCTAATTTCTTCTAATCAATGATATATCTCCTGATCATAATAAAGCAAATTGCTAGAAGTCAAAAATTTGCTAATCATTCAATGTGCTCATTGGCCTGCAATAAATAGAGGTAGCTCTCTAGCATCTATTGCTTAACTTATCAGGTAAAATTCATGTATTGTGGAGGTGAGTCTTGAACAACCATAGATGAATTTCATTTTTCGTTATCTTTGCTACCTAGGTTCTCTTCTTCTGGTGTTAGAATATTTTGGTAAAGTTAAAAAAATCTAGTTGTAAAAATATGCCTGAAGATAGATGAAGGAACGTGCAAAAGAGCCATGAATATCAGCATACGCTACCTTGTATGGTCTCTTCAGCTTGAATCTATGTTGTTAGGTGTCTTTCTAAAATGCTTTCTCTGTCTTTAAATAGTTAAAACTTGAAATGCTTTCCTCTTTTGGCTGTTTTGGATGAGTCAGGGTAGTTCAATTTTTTTTTATCCAACTCAAAGACTATATATATTACCCTTTTCTCCTTATGTACACACCATAATTAACTTGCTTTTTATTTTATGCAAAATTAGCCTCAACACCACAAACTATGGCGTGGAGTGCACCCAACACCACTAACTTTGACTAGTAGCCGAAACACCTCAAACTATTGGCTTGGGTGCAGCAAATGTCATAAATGACGCTGGATCTTACATTCTTGCCAACGGTGGGGAATCAATGTTAGTTTTCTTCCCATTTTCCCCTTTTTCTTTCATTTATCCTATTTTTTCATTGATTAGAAGCCTACGTCATGTGAACATGTGTCGAGAAAAGTTAGCTCAGGCATCATTTATGACACTCCTTGCACCAAGGCCAATAGTTTGGGTATGATGGCTACTAGTCAAAGTTGGTGTGCCAGGTGCACCCGCGCCATAATTTGTGGTGTTGATGCCAATTTTGCCTTTATTTTATGATAATCTATTTCTTTATTGTCGGTGTAGTAAATCTTGTGAGCTATTGCCTGTTAGAGCCACAGTAAATTCTCCATATTCCATATCTTCCCAACATCATTCGCTCTCCAATTCAATTATTCAATTGTTGAAGACAATCCAAGCTCCAATGTTGAAGGCCATAAAAAATTAATTGTATTGGGATTCTGAGTTTGAATCAAATTCTACTGAGCATGCTTTCGTAGAATCGAATTCAGCCCAATAAATCAAGTAATATGAAAAAATAGCAGATAATTTTTGCATTCTCTTTCAAGTAGATCTATATGTAGAAAGGATGGCAATGAAGAGAAACAAACAAAAGAAGAAGGTGGAGGCCTGGAGGGAGTATGGAGGAAGGGTCGAGAGGGAAGAGGGGCAGCTTTCGAGGTGAGGATGAAGAAGTGGGGCTTGGGGGGAAGGATTAAAGTTAACTCACTCTCTCTCTCTCTCTCTCTCTCTCTCTCTCTCTCTCTCTCTCTCTCTCTCTCTCTCTCTCTATCTTCTTGGGTTCTTTGGCAATAAATATTCCCATTAAACTCAAGCTCAAGCTAGACCATGGTTTGCTAGTAATGGCGTAAAAGAAACCAAGTAGTATTAGAACGCTACACTAGTAATTGAACAAGACTTTAGCCTGTTAAGACTTATACATTTTGAGATCTTCTTTTAATTTAGTTGGAACACATCCCTTTCACTATTTATGTTATCTGATAGTCTAAAAAAAGCAAGACAAGGTCGTTATCTGCTATTTGAATTTGAGGTTCATTTGCAGGACTAGCCTCGTTCCCTTACCCTGTCATCAGCAATAAAGGGGACTGAGAACGTCCTGTGCTCTAGCTGCAGCAAAATAATCGTTATCATTTACTTTAACAAATCCTCCAGCTATACTTAACTGCTTTAAATTCTATTTTCCTGGATTCTGGTTTGCCATGTATTATTAGAGTAATGAATGATCATAGATGTGGGTGCATTGTTATGCATTACACTTGTTTCTGGTTTGATGTGTATTTTCTGTGAATTACTTAAAGCTCATTGCTGCAGGTGAGAGGCACCTCTAAGGAAGATCACTATGAAATGAAAGAGTATAGCCTGGATCTAATTGAAAATGAAGATGATCCATCTGTTCCTATGAACGGTAGACCATATCCTATATATCCTTCAAAGGGTAGCCTCAAACCTCAATTCTTCAGGGACATTATGACAAGGTTCTTTGCTGCTTATTGCTTTTTTCTTTGTGCTCTCTGATTTTTGTATCATTTTTGGTTAAGTTTCTCCAATGTACGTCCTCCGTATCAAATTAAATGCAACAATTCCCTTAACACAGACTCCTAAACAAAATTTCTTAAGGTAAGATTAATGCAAAAGTTTAGCATGTGGTTATGTTAATAAGGGGAGAGAAAGTGGGCCAAAAAACTAAAAAAGGAGTGGAATGGGGCACAAGATTACCATCACCACCACCACGGAGACTACCATCACCACAAAGACTACACCACCACCGAGGCACTACTGCCACCATCACCGCTGAGGTACTACCAGCAACCACCAGCAGCCACGACAACCCCCCTCCCCCACCAGCAATAGCCCAGCCTCCCCCACCCCATCAGGCCCCCCACCCTTGCGCCCCCACACCCCCACACCCCCTTCGATTTCGGACCTCTTACCCCCTCCCCCTTTGATTTCGGACCTCTAACCCCACCATCGCGACCCTTTTTGCTGTCTCCACCACCACCTAAAGTCGGTGGGATGAGGATTTTTTTTGTGTGGCTGATTCTATGGTGGTTAGGGTTTGAGTTCGTGGCTTGATGGTGGTTTTGTGGTGGATGGGTGGTTCGTGGTTGGCCGGTGGTCGTGTGTGGTGGTTTGGTGGTCACGATGGAATGGGTTGGTGGTGGTGGTCGTGTTTTGTGGTTTTGCGGTTGTTGCGATGGGTTGGTGGTAGTTGGCTGGTGGTCGTGTGAGGTGGTTTGGTGGTCATGATGGATTTGGTGGTGGTGGTCGTGTGAGGTGGTTTGGTGGTCATGATGGATTTGGTGGTGGTGGTCGTGTTTTGTGGTTGTTGCGATTGGTTCGTGGTGGTTTGCTGGTGGTTGTGTGAGGTGGTGCCGATGAAACGAGGTGGTGGTAGGGTGGTGCTAGTGACAGTAGGTGGTGGTTTTGTTGAATAGGGGTGGTCAATGTTGGTCAAGGTGGGTATTGGAGAGAGAGGGGAGTGAAGTTTTGGTAGTTTAATGTTGGTTAGGTTAGGTTAGGTTAAGGGGGGCTTAATTAGTTTTAGTAAGGGTATATCTGTAATTTCACACTCTAAATCTTTACCAAAAATAGAAAGAAGGAAAGTGTTGCATTTAATTTGAAACATCCGTTTTTAGAAACTGTGGCATCTAATTTGATACGGAGGAAGTATTTGTTTTTATTTTTATTTGGAAATGACAAATCTTTTGACAATGAGTGGAGCCAGCTTGTTGGTTCATTTTGCCTTTCTGTTTGTGCCACTTGGCTTTGGTCACTGTTTGCTGAAAACATCCTCAACTTCTTGGCCTCAAATAATTACCCAAACTTTTATTGAACTTCTGTATTACCCTCATCATATGATGCCTGATTATTTAATACCAATACCTGAACTGCCACTTCTTCGCTTGTTTTCCCTATGACAAGGAGATATTGTGCATTTAAACCTGAAAAAAATAAAAAAAATGAATGGAGAATTTCTGCATTTACCAGGAAGGTATGCTTAGTCTCAATCATAAATTTTGTGAGGAGAATAATAGGTGTCATCGAGATTACCTTTGAAATTCTTGAGCTTTTTCCCCTGAATAAAACATTAGTAAGAAAAAACATAATGGATTTGGAGAATTTTCCCTACATTATGGTGAAGTGTCACTTTTTGACTTGTATTTTTCGTTTTCCCTCTTTGATGACTTGAACTTTAATAGTGCAACTCTAATTTTAGAGACCTAAATGTAAGGCCGTCGTATTTTCTGTCTAAAGGGTGATATATGAGTTAAGGTATCTATCATATATACTACTATACCTATTAATGTACCACAAGTACATTGAAGATTAATTTGTTGCGGTGGAGCATTAGATTGTTAAGGTAGTACATCTAATGATTTGATGGTATATCTAGTAGTTGTGGCGGTACCTCTAACATGCTCTACACTGGGGTGCCAATGTTTGCACTTGTCAGATGTACCACCACAATTTTTAAGTGTATGACAACTAGTACACTTAATAGTTGTTTATAGAGTGAGTTAATCGATCATTGTGGTATGTCCATGAAAATTCCTAATTCATCACCATGAAAATGTTATGACCAAAAAATAATTAATTTTTACTCAACAATCACTTTGTTTGGACTCTTCTGCCAGTAGTTATGCTGTCCAGTATATTACTAATTGAACTCTAAAAATCCATGCTTAGGAGGTCACATCTCATGTGTCACAAGGGACCACACACGTAAAATACACCTTAAAGTGTAGCCTGCAATGGGATAATCAATAGCTGGGACTTTATATGGAAGGACGGCCGTAGTTGGGACATTCTTGTCAATTTTTCCAATATTATTATTCACATAACAATGCAAAGCAACTTTTTAGTTGGATTTGATGGAAAGAAAGAGATGTTACTCCTTAATATGATAATGTAGAACTTTATTCTATGTGTCTGCTACCGCAGCTCTTGTTGTATTGCAAAGTAATTCTCTTGGAATGCATATCAAAAGCTTAACTAACATCCCTATCTGTTACTAAAGCTTCTAAAACACTCTTGGTGATTAGTCCTCTATAACAGGAGCTACACACATAATGCTTTTATCACAACCATCAATAAGATATAGTATCTAGTAGTTATTGGTTGTTTTACACTTTTACTATCTTAATCTATCTAAAGACTGTTACTGCAGCTCTTATTGTATTACAAAGTAATTCTCTTTGGATGCATATTAACGACATTCCTAACAGAGTTATATATACTAAAGCTTCCGAAAAGTTCTCTTTATAACAGGGGCTTCACACTATGCTTTTATCATAACCATAGTTATTGGATGTTTTACTAATTTAATCTAGAGAAAACTTGTATCCTTTGTTTAGAGCAAGGTCAAAATAAGAAAATGAAGAGCTGTCAAGCTAATGGAAGTATGGGATTCCCTGAATTAGGCTATTCTTGTCTTCTACTTAATATAGGACTCAAAATTAAATGTAAAATGATTTGGAAAAATCAGTATTTATCATTCCATTTGTCGTAGCAAGTGGGAGCTATATGAAATGATGAATTTTAGGCATCTGATGATATTCATGTCCAATTACAGAAGCCATACGCACTGTTTCATCATGGATCAAGGGGCATTTGATCCAACCTCTATGTTCTCGTAGGTGTAGGGCTTCTAACCCTCCTAATCTTATAGTCTAGCAGCATAGGGGTAATGTTGATGCCAATGTTGATGCAATTTACTAATTTCCAACACTAAAAGCCTTAAAATGATCACATTATATAATTATTAAAATTGGCCATATAAGTGGGACCATCAAAGAGAGTGTTTGTGATGATACAAATCCAATGAATGCATAGTAATTTGACACTTAATAATTGTGTAAATTGATGTTCACTAGTAACCCTTTTCATGGACTTAATCCTACGAAATTGAGATATTGTTAGAATGGATGATGTGGTAGCTCTTTGGTGAGAAGAAAGTGTACAAGACATATCACAAATTTTCCGGCAACGTGTTTGAAAGTTAGATTGAAATCGATCTAAAGAATAGTCTCCTTGGTCAAAATAGGTTGTTGCTTGTTTTTAGTCATGATCATCTTGAAGTTGTATCACAATCCCGGACTTTTTTTGCATGATCAACTTTGTTATTCGAATGGCAAGACAAGCAGATCTCTGCATCTCCTCTTCGTATTGTTAGAAACCTACACTTTTCTTTTTTCTTGGCAAATGCTGCTTCGATTGGCATCTTCCTAGCTTCATTTCTAATTGTTTTTGTGCTAATTTGTGTTTTATCATGCACTTACCATTTGAAATTTGTCTTATACTTCAGAGCATTGCAGTCATTGCATTCTAATATTGATCCTATTCCTGAAGATATCACAATAGACATTGGACTTCCGGGGCTCCATGATGTAAGCAAAACTGGAGTTTTTTTACTAGCAATTTTTGTCATAATGTATGCTAAATCAATCCACTTTAATGTGAAAGCTAGAATATTGTACTCTCCTAACGTTTTATGCTAAAACTTTGTGTTAATTGCTTCATCTCTTTCAAGGTCCTAGTCATGAAATACCTTTTTTTATATTTTAGTTTCTTCGCAAGGATAAAGGGTTCATTTATGTTTGTTGATTTCTCTCTCCTAGTATCATTACTTTATACTACCTCCGTTTCTCAGTACATACATCAACCAACTATGATAATCTTTTCTTGCATCATTATGCAAGAAAAAACATAGTCAAGTGGGATCTTGATAAATTCGTCTCAATGCGAGAATTCCAAATATCAACTTTTAATGATTTTTAGTTATACGCAATTAGAGATATTCATGTCCAAAGAAGCGTGTTGGAGTACGTGAAAAAAGAGTCTTAGCATGTATTGTGAAAAAGAAGGTAGTATATAGATATAGAGGTATAATATGCTGAAAACTGAAACCAAGAGTACATTTTAGTAGAAAAATAGTACCTTTTTTCAAAATAAAAGGGGTACATTTAGAGGTAAAAGGAGTACAACACAGAATGTAAGTAAACAAGGATTTAAACAAAGTTGTGGACTTGTGGTACATATCACAATTTTTGTGGATAGACTTCATCTATGTTACTTCGGCACCCTCTTTCACTTTGGGTGTCGCGTGTCTACGCGACACAACTCTCGACACGCCTGGAAGAAGTGTCCGAGTCGGGTATCAGAAAAGTGTCGGAAGAGAGGTGTCGAAATCACCCAATCAGAAGAGAAAAAGAGAATAAAGAAAAGCCCATTGAAATTGCAAAGGAGAACTTACAGATCTAGGGCTTGGATGACAAACCCTAGATGTGAAATTGGAAAGAGAGGAGACTAAGCTTAGGAAAATTACCATGGGGATTTTGCTTTTCGATCAATTTCAAACTGGAAGGAGGATTCCATTGTTATCCGATGTGATTGACACAGAGAGGGAGAAAGAAGAGAACTGAAGAAGATGAAATACACAGGGAAATGGTTGTTCTGAAAAAGAAAAAAACAAATACTACTAAAACTTGAAATGTTATAAAGAAAAGCAAAACAAATAAAAGCAAAATAAATACTTATTAAATGTAAAGTTGACTATTGGAACATGACCCTCATTTACTCTTACTTATTAAACCAACATGAAAAATAAATGTCTGCTATTCTTTAGTTATAATAATTTTCAAGGTAAAAATTTAAATTCTACTTACTTTTTAACAATTTTACAACTTTTTCTTTTACGGAACAAAGGTGTGTTGATTTTTTCCAACACTTATACGACACCCGTGTATCAAGACACTCTTTTGACCGTATGCCCGTATCGGCCATACTTTTGGAGTAGAGTGTCGGATCCTCCGATCCCTGCTTGGATACGACATCCGTATCCGTGTCGGAGTAACATAGGACTTCATAACAAATGATTGAAATGTAATTTACAAAGCAATGGACCACTTTCTTTTACCAAAAAACAATCAACAATTTGGACTCTCTAAAATGTACTCTCTTTTTGTACCTTAGTTTTAAGTGTCCAGCTTGATACTATTGGTTTTTGATGATCCGTAAAAGTTCCGATGACAACATTCCTTATATGAGAACGTCGGTGGAATAGTTTTCCATTTTATCTAATATGTAATCTATTATTAACATATTACATGGTAATCAGGTTTCCTGAAATGTAATCGTATTGAAAGATTGGGGTTCCGCATTAATGGTTATTAGCCAAAATTGATTACTTTTTGGTTCAGAATGAATTATTACTTAGCATTCTCATATAAGAGTTGTGTTGACGAGAACCCACATATATATATATATATATATATATATATATATATATATATATATATATATATATATATATATTATATATATATATATATATATATATATATTATATATATATATATATATATATATATATATATATAATATATGTGTGTGTGTATATGTATATATATAGAAGTAAGTTCATATGAGAATGCATACTTACATGAGAAATGAGAATAAATTTTACGCGCTATAACTTTTATGAAGATGTGATGTAACTCCAATGAAAAAGTGATGTAGCTCAAAAAAAAAAAAATATTAGAAGAAGAATTCAAAAAAATTTTTTTTTTTTGGGCTCAAAGTTTTTTAGGGGGATATAACTCTAATGAACAAGTGTTGTAACTCTAATCCAATCGTCTGGTTGAGATTCATTCTCATTTCTCATGTAAGGAGCATTCTTATGTGATCTCGCCCCTATATATATATATATATATATATATACAAATTGGGTGTAAGATAGAGTTACTAAAGTGATTTCATAGAGACTAATTAGATTTGGAGACAAACTTTTACTTTCTCCTTTAATGAGTCATTAACGATCAATATTTAGGAAGTTGGAACAAGTGAAAATCTTGAGTATCAATCTTTCCTTAAAATAAAAAAATAAAACATGAGTATGTATGGACTCCTTCAATGCTAATTCTCATTGTTGCTAGAGGCCGTGGTGACGTTGAATTGCCTTTCCAATGAAATCATACTTGCTTCATAGAGCAAGAGCTTACCTTCTTGTGGTTCTCTTGTGTAAAGAGTGAAAGACACTCATGCATGTTGCAAAGAATCTTTTTTCTCTCTTACTGTTGTTATACGCCTCATACAGGAGTAGGACCAAGGTTGGAACCTGGGTGCCTGCTGAAAGAAGCAAGCTAAATACTATTGGCATACTCAATGTGTGTCGAGTGTCAGGCAGCATGTTCTGAAAATTCCTCTGGGTTCACACACATGATCTTATGGAACTGGTGGCACCTGTGCATAGCTTATGGAAGTGGCATTGCGAATACATGATGTGCTTTCTGTTTTTGTTGTTCTGCATCTCACGATCTATCACTTCTTGTTCTGCTTCTGCATTTTTACTGCTGAATGCTGGTAATGGTATGCAGGCATATATTGCGATTCACCAGCCTAAGGATTTAGATCATGCTGATCTTGCTCGCAGGAGGTTTATATTTGACGAGTTCTTTTACCTTCAGGTGCTCTCAATTTGTACATGCTTTTTCTTTGGGTTCTATATGTGTTTGTGTTTGATTTGACATGTTTTTGGTAATTGTTTTCCTTTGGAGTTGCCATATGTAATATCAATCTAAATTGATAATTCTTTTATGGCTGATGCTCAATTTCATATTCATATGATAAAAGATGCTGGCTGCGTTACTATATTAATGACAATCATTTTTCACTTTATGTATATAAATATATGTATATATATATATATATATATATATATATATATATATATATATATATATATATATATATTATAAGTGAGTTCATATGAGAATGCATACTTACATGAGAAATGAGAATGAATTTTACGTGCTATAACTCTTATGAATAAGTGAATAAGTGATGTAATTCTAATGAAAAAGTGATGTAACTCCAGAAAAAGAATATTAGAAAAAAAAAGTTCAAAAAAAAAAAATTTACTCTTGGGATCAAATTTTTTTAGGAGGGTATAACTCTAATGAACAAGTGTTGTAACTCTAATCCAATCGTGTGGTTGAGGTTCATTCTCATTTTTCATGTAAGGACCATTCTCATGTGATTTTGCCCCTATATATATGTGTGTGTGTGTGTGTGTGAGAGAGAGAGAGAGAGAGAGAGAGACTGTGTGTATAGAATTGAGTTCATATGAGAATGCATACTTACATGAGAAATGAGAATGATTTTTACGCGGTATAACTCTTATGAATAAGTGATGTAACTCTAATGAAAAAGTTATGTAAGTCCCAAAAAAAGAATATTAGAAAAAAATTCAAAACAAAAAATCTATTTTTTGGGCTCAAAAGTTTTTAAGGGGGTATAACTCTAATGAACAAGTGTTGTAACTCTAATCCAATCATGTGGTTGAGATTCATTATCATTTCTCATGCAAGGAGCATTCTTATGTGATCTTGCCCCTTTATGAATATATACTTCCCCCATTTCATATTACTCGCTACACTTCTCAATTCACGGACTCCTGGGCAATTGTTGGAGAAGAGAGAGGTAGAGAGTAAAAGGAAAAGGGACCCATGTGAGAGGAGAGAGATAGAGAGAGTTTATTGCCCAAAAAGGAAGTTTAGCAAGTAATGTGAAACTTCTCACAATGGAAAGTGTAGTGAGTATTATGAAACGGAGGAAGTGTATATATATATACTTCCTCTGTTTTTTTCAAATATTACACTTTCTATTTTAGGAAGTTTTAAATTAGAGGTTACACTTTTATTTTGGATGATAACTTCTCTCTATCTCTCTCCTATCACATGTTCACGTGGGACCCTTTTGTTTTTTATTCTCTCTATCTCTCTCCTCTCCAAAAATTACCTAGGAGTCCGTGATTTGAAAAGTGTAACATCTAAATAAAAACGGAGGAAGTATATATATATATATATATATATATATATTATATATATATATATATATATATAGGGGCAAGATCACATGAGAATGTTCCTTACATGAGAAATGAGAATGAATCTCAACCACAAGATTGGATTAGAGTTACAGCACTTGTTCATTAGAGTTATACCAACCTTAAAAAAAAATTGAGCCCATAAAAAAAAATTTCAAATTTTGATTTTTTTTTTTCTAATACTCTTTTTTTGGAGTTACATCACTTTTTCATTAGAGTTACTTCACTTATTCATAAGAGTTATAACGGGTAAAATTAATTCTCATTTCTCATGTAAGTATGCATTCTCATATGAACTCACTTCTATATATATATATATATATATATATATATATTATGTATGTTTACTCACTCAGTCCCGAATAAACTTCCCTTTCACCTTTTCAAAGTCAAAC
This sequence comes from Beta vulgaris subsp. vulgaris, assembly GCF_026745355.1. Classification (NCBI taxonomy): domain Eukaryota; kingdom Viridiplantae; phylum Streptophyta; class Magnoliopsida; order Caryophyllales; family Amaranthaceae; genus Beta; species Beta vulgaris. Next base: position 39,265,863 of record NC_079207.1, on the reverse strand, counting down.
CTTATGAAGGTTCACGGTTCACCTTAGATTTTCTTTAAAAAATGTAGTCATGTGAGATCTTGTTAGAATCGTCTCAATGAATACATTCAAAGGTATTAACTTTTATGATACTTATTAATACATAATTAAAGATGCACATGGTCAAAGAGTTTTTGCGAAAAGTAAGGGATGAAGGAACTTTCAGTAGATATACATACATATATATACATATGCAGAAGCCATTACCATATGCTGCAAGTATTAAGAGACACAGGTAGTATGTATGTATAATTGTATGGTTTTATGCATATTTGTGTTTTATAATAAATTGCACTAAACATATAGAAGATGGAACAAAATTATTATTGAATCATTGAAATTGGTGGCTCACTTGTATTTGTACTTTTTTCCTAGTTGGGACGCATGTACCAAATGCTTGAAGGTCTTGGATCAAGAATAGAGAAGGAAGGATTGCTTGAAAGATACAGACATATGGAGCAAAGTTCAATTTTCACGGAGGAGTGGTGTGACCTCACTAAGAGGTTTTTTGACGCACTTCCTTATTCGTTAACGAAAGGTCAACTAAGTGCGGCTTCAGAGATCATCTGCGATCTAAAGCGACCAGTTCCCATGAATCGGCTGCTGCAGGTTTGGATTCGTACTTTCTACTGTTGCTTGGGAGTTTCAGTTTTGCTGCTTCTCATTCTCTTTCAGTTTGCACAATTGTTTATGATTATTTTTGGTGGGCAAACCTCCTTTCTTGATAGTATCAGGAGTGGAATTAGCAGTCTGCTGTAGCTGTTTGAGCTTGACCTGCTGGTAGGTTTATGGGTTTGACAATAGACAAGTGAACTCGCTAGTAAACACTTGTGAAGTTCCCGTCGTAAATAAGGAGCTTAGCACTTATGCTAGCTTGGCTCTCCATATTAACTAATATTTAACATATACTAGTATCATGGCTCTCCATACCTTATTAGTTTATGTTTTTCAAAATACCCCCTTTTCTTGCCTTTTAATCTCAGTTACTCCCATCTTCTTCGTTCTCCTTCATTGATATATGGCACCCACCACCACCACCACCACCACCACCATCTTCCTCCCACACATTCAACTATAAGTAATTCACCATCGAAAATCGTTTTACTTTTCTTTCCCTAACTTAACTTCTCTGTTAGCTGCTTCCGTTGTTAAAGTTGTTGCTCATGCTCGTCTTCCTCCTCCGACACAAAGCCGACAAGAAGTTGTGGTCGTTGTTTGTTCATTCTGCCGCTCAAGCAGAAGCCCATTCAGCAAACCTTTGTATCTCCTCTCCTCTCTCTTTCTCTCTCTCTTTTTGGATTTTGATACCTTTTTTGAAGAATTTGATTGTAATCTATAATTTCTGCAAATTTGGGGATTTAGGTTTTTGGGCAAGGTCTCGAATGTTATGGGGGAGATGTTGGTTGATCGCGGCCACGATTATGACGATTTCAGCTGGCTGTCTCAGTTATTAGTCATACTCAGACTGTCTCGGCCAAGATTTTTTGTTTATATATTTAAAAAAACATAGAATTGTACTTATTGTACATTCTTCTTTATTTTTTACTTCTCTCATAATGTGTCCCCCCCCCCCAAACAAAAAAAAAAAAACTTATATCTATAGTCCAACAAGTATTCTTACTTGTCGCGTCCCTTTAGTTTCTTACTCTCCTGTACATGAGATTTTATACAATGATAACATCCTGTCATGAATATTTCTTCGATAAGAGTTTTGGTGATCTAAATGCTTGTAGCCTTATCCCCAATTATTGAAAGTTTATTGAAGGTTTTCTTTCACAATTAAAAGGGTGAATGAGCTAAGAATAAATAAAACCCCTCCCCTTTCGAATTTGGCAAGTAGATATTAACATGTTCTTTTTGCTTCTCTATTTTGCTTTCTTATGCACTTCTTTCTTCATACTAAAGCATTTTGATGATAATTTTGTCTGATTTGCCAAATTTGGAGCTCAACAAAAGTGGAAAGCATTAGCTTAAGAAAAAATTGATGGTCAATTGGTCATAGATGGGATTTCTTATATTATTAGATGGGTATAATGGTGGGTCAGGATATGAATGGTTTAGACCTAGTGGTCGTATTTCTAACATATATTGATAATATATAAACAGGCTCTTGAACTTTCTGGGAAGTAGAAGAATTTTCAGTTTTACTTCACATCAAATGGAGGATTCTACTTACCTACTTCTCCTGGGTAAGTGGAACTTCTTGTCAGAAGTAATAATTTTCATGGTAAGTAGAACTTTCTGTATCTAAGTAAAGTAACTTTGGAACATCCAAGGGAGTTTCATCCTAGTCTCCAATTTCTTGGCTGGTGACCTCATACCTGCAACAAACTGACCCAATGGCTTTCATGTGTTTGGTATAAAATCGTTGGGGGTAGATATCAATAAGTTATAACTACTTAAATTTGAAGCTTGTTTTGGGAATCCCAACACTATGTTTCTTACTTTCTTGTCAGGCTGCCCAGGCTCGAAACTGGGGCCAACTTGTGGATGGTTTGAAGTTATTGTGCATGATTATCATGCAATTGGATCCATAAGTTTGGAGCCTTCGTCTTTTTTGAATTAAAGAATTCACATGCAAAAGCTAAGACACAAGGTTGTATATAGGAAAGCCCTCTTGCCCTAGTGGTTTCTTGCGCATTGGGCCTCTCAAAATATTAAGCTTGTTCATCAATGAAGCCATGTTTATGAGGACTGATAAGTTAGCTTCATTGATGAACAAGCTTAATATTTTGCAAGCTGTATTCAATATCAATTGGTGACATGTCATCCAGACAAGAGCAACCAATCCTAGGTGTTGCAACTTGACATGTGGATGGCAGTTGTAATAACATTGGCATTGGTAAGAGAAATTGGTTAACAACTAGACAGATGAAAATAGAATACGCCAAGTGACACACAGAATAATTTTGGTCAAAACAGATGTCATCAGACCTAATTGATAGTATGACAACTAGTTAATAATGTAGGAACCACCTCATAACCATGCTGAATATAGTCTTGTGGGCCAGTATATAGGGATCATTTTCAAGGAATTTTTCAGAGGTGACATCCGAGTTGAGGAGACAAGCAGAATAACCCCTCTTTCTCTTTTGGTTACCTTTTTAAGAGTTGTATTGAGTGGGTAGCTAGTTTTGTATGTTTTTGTGTGGGTTAGGAGAAAAAGTAGACAGAGATAGTATGGACCCTAAAGGGAAAGTGGGGCGATCTTCTGAGGACAGAGGGAAATGAGGTTATGGAATTGATCCACCCTAATGCTTAGCAACTACTTGTATAGATTATAGAATGTTATTTTCAGCTGTAGGAAAGATTATTCTTGTAAGCGTATTATTGTGCTGGTGATCATTTCAGCATTTGTTTTCTGGTTGATTCTGTTTGAAATGTGTCAAGTTTTCATCTGCAAAAAATCACTATGGGTTTGGAAGAGTTGCAATATTTCATGTAACCAAGAGTTTGTGACTACTTCTTGTGTGCATGTTTTGAAGAATGATCCAGTAAACACGTGTTTCCGCTCCGCCTTTCCCATCATTACATCAATATTTCTATGATCTGTATTTCTGCCTCCCTCTCTTTGTTTTGGTGGTTTATTCGGTTGGGTGCTAGGCTTTTCCTCCCTAAACCCTCCCCCAGCTCAAAAAATAATTAAAAATAATAATCTTTGGTATGCATTATTCCTTTCAGGGTGATGTGGGCTGTGGAAAGACAGTTGTTGCTTTTTTGACTTGCATGGAAGTCGTTGGTTCTGGATATCAGGTTAGCACATTTAACTATTTAAGGACGACATGCCTATGTATTTTCATGAAGTATGTAGGGGAAACGTGTAGTTGCCTCCTCATCAAAAATTGTGATGCATAAGTTGCCTAACTGTTTAACAACTCTAAGTCTATCCATCTCTGGGCATACTCATCATTTCACGAGATGACTCTTTTTCTAACATTATTTAATTCAATTGTTTTAGGCAGCTTACATGGTCCCAACTGAGTTGCTTGCAGTCCAGCACTATGAGGAGTTATCTAATCTGTTGGAGAATATGGAATCTGCTAGCAAACCTTCCATTACACTTCTAACGGGGTCAACTCCAACAAAACAAGCACAGATGATACGCAATGTATTTCTTGATCTTTAGCTAATTTTTGATATATCCATTGTGAGTTGTGACTCTTGCTACTGTTCTCACTAGCTTTCTACAGGAACTCCAAGCAGGGACTATATCTTTAGTAATTGGAACCCATAGTTTGATAGCTGAAAGTGTGGAATTTTTGGCTTTGCGACTTGCAGTGATAGATGAGCAACATCGCTTTGGTGTAATCCAGAGAGGAAGATTCAATAGTAAGGTTGTCCTTTTGTTTTCATATGATGCCATCTCCAACATTAAATTACTTTTATTGCTTATATTTCCTGAGCATTCGTAATCATGATGAGTTCATGAGTTTTTACTCTTCTGCCCTGAAATCTGTCAAATTCAACTGTACAAGAGAGACAGTGAAAATCTACACATTTTAAGAGATGTCTTGGACCACTGATCATTCCTGGATTAAAAGTTTTTTGATTCTAACTTGTAAAAGTATTGTGATGCTGATGAAAGTGCATGCTAAGACTCATATACGAGTGTCAGATTCGATGAAATCAAGAGTCGAACTAGGAAACTTCTGGATCCAAAGACACAAGGATACGTTGAAAAAGTTTTTTATAAAGGCATGGTGTTTTAGAAGTTTTTTTTACGGTTTTTTCACCATATACCCTTGACAATTTTTTTTTGCACCGTATACCCTCGCAAGTTTCCAAATTCACCATATACCCTTCATGTTTCACAAAATACATCAGCATGCCCTTATGACTAACGGTGTTAGATTTCCGTTACTCATTAGGCCCTAATCCTAATTAACTAACCTAAATCAAACCCTAATTCTAACCCTAACCCTAATCTAATACACTAACTTGGGCCCTACCCCTAACCACTAACTTGGGCACTAACCCTATCCACTAATTTGGGCCCTAACCCTAACCACCCCTTACCCCACGTCACCACCACCCCCTCACCACCACCCCGTCATCACCACCACCTGCCCTTTTCCCTCGCTGACCCCCCTTCTTTTCCTCCGTAACCACCACCACCCTTCCCCTTAACCCGTTGAACCCCTCCCCCTCCCCTTCCCTCACCACCACCACCACCACCCTTCCCCCGCTGCTAATCGAACCCCCTCCCTGCTCCTGCTGCGCGAACCCCTCCCTTTCCCTGCTTCTAATCGAACCCCCTCCCCTCCCTTCCCTGTTGCGCGAACCCCCCTCCTCGCCGCTTCCCCTATCGCGACCCCCTTCCCGCTACAGCAACCCAGATGCGCGAAAATCGAACCACCTTCATGCGTTTTTTTGTTCTTCTCCGGCGAGTTTGTAGGGGAGGGGAATTTGAGTCGGGAGATGCGAGGGGGTGGGGGGAGGGGCAGCGGGGGAGTGGGGAGGGAGGTTTCGGGGGTGGGCGAGGGGCTGCGCGAGTGGGGATGGGGTGGGCTTCGGGGTGGTGGGGTAATGGGGGAGTGGGTGGGCTGCAGGGGTAAGGGTGGGGGAGTGGGTGGGGTAAGGGGTGGAGGGGTGGTTAGGGTTAGGGTATTAGATTAGGGATTAGGGTTAGGGTTTGGCATAGGTTTAGGGTAGTTAATTAGGGTTAGAGGGGGGATTAGGGGTTAATGACTAACGACGTTAGCCTTCCGTTAGTCAAAAGGCTAAGTTGATGTATTTTTCGAAAGGTGAGGGGTATATGGTGAATTTCAAAAGTTGAAAGGGTATACGGTGCAAAAAAAAATTTGTCAGGGGTATATGGTGAAAAACCGTTATTTTTACTATAAAAAATTTAGTTTCTGTTCTAAATTATAGCAGTATTATTTAGTGTTACTCCGACACCTTCATTTACCTCACAAACGGGGTGTTGTGTCGTGTCCGACACGACACTTTACTTGGATACTTCATTTAAAACTAAAAACTTGACTTTTTTCTACAAAATAGCTGAGTCGGACACTTGGACACCCGTATCCGAATAGACACTCAATCTGTGTGTCTGAGTTACATAGGTATTATTTACTTGCTCCAGGAACCAGTACCTTGAAAATACTACAGGTGTGAAGAACCAGGGAAAATGGAAGACGACTCGCTGTCATAACCGGTGTATATTATAAATTACTGGTTATAATTACCACTATTTCATAATAAGAACCGGTCTCGAAATAGGAAATTTTGGCGCATGATTATCAGATATCACAAATATACATAGTATTTAATCTAGCTTAGCCAGGATATATTATGGGACCATAATGAAGGCAGTTATCATGTCTTGTCTGATGCATAGCATACCACTAAGATGTCATGATGTAGCAGGTTCCAGATGAACCCATGTTATGAATTTATGGGCTAGAAATTTTGAGAGGAGAAAGAAGATGTCATGCAAATAAGAGGTGTACATAGAATTAAAACATAGATATTATTGGTTCTTTTATTAATATATTAGTGTATATTGAGGAGTATGCATTACGTACTTAGGAAAGTAACCCCCTTCCTCTATGTTTCGCTCTTACATGTGAAATGTTATCGGAAGAGGAGGTAAAACTGCAACTAGAATCCACAAAAGCATTTTACTTCTTTCATCATTCTCTGACAATCAACTACCTATTGGTTCCACACAAAAGAAGGTCGCCTCTATTTTGTATACAATCGCCTAATGTTGGTTCTATTTCCTTGCCAAGGTTATTCTTTGGAAATCTTTTATTTGTCAAACAGGGGTATACTTAAGGTGAGAGGACGCTGGATTAAGGGCAATACAAAAAGTATGCACCAGAGGAAGGGGCCGGCCTGGTTATATCTTTTATGCAAATGAGAGCCTTTTGTGCATGTCATTCTTCATTTTTAGGTAATAGGTGGCTCGATATCTTTGGTGAATGTTGTTTGTTTTGTATCAGGCGTTGTCGGTTGGCCTCTTTATTGTGTTTGTGGTAGAGTTGTTACGTGTGTGCTGTTTGGATTTCGGAATGGGGTGAACAAAGAGATGTTGTTACAGCGTGCCACTTTTATGGATTTACTGTTAGAATAGAATCTGTATATTCTCTTGGGGTCCTCTGTACCATATCACTTGCTTTAAGGAAAGAGTCACTTATGTGGCTTCCTTCTGGGCTAAGGCAGCCCTGGTTTTGAAAAGTTGCTCAATTTTGCAAATAAAAAAGGAGATGGATTTCTTTCTAATTTTCAGTTGTGCTGGAGGACAATTTATTTTATTTGTTGTATACTCTGTAAATTCTTATATATAATTTTTTCATAAAAAACGATTGGCTGTGCGAACCTTTTCTGTTGCACTTCGGGCATGTAATGTTACATTTGAGATTTGGCAAGAGCAGCATTTTATGTCGCACTTCGTGGCTATTGTCACGTACATGTACTTCATAATTGCAGGAAACAGGCACGTTTCTCTTTTCTTTTGGAGAGGCATATAATTTGTTCATTCTTCTTTCTAGAATTCCCTTGTACTTATTATCCTATTATGGATTTTTGTGTTGTGGCTAGAATGTTGGAAAATTTAGGTGAGTTTATAATGGTTAGGTGCTAGAGATTTCATTTTTTAGCAACTGCTTTGAAACGGACTTGCAGATCCTTTTAGCGAATCTCAGAAGCTGAAAGCAGGATAAATTCTGTGGTAGCTGGCCTTTTTTATGATCTAGTTGGCGATTCTGTGTTCGGCTGTTTAGTCAAGAAAAAAGTAGTTTTTTAAGTGTCTCAGGCCTCTCGGCAGCTCATGGGTTTGGGCGTTTCTCTTTCTTTATTCCCTAGTTGAAGTAGCACATCATTACAATTAGCTCTTATTTACGATTTATGTGATTTTTTTCTTACATTAAGGAACCTTGTGAAGTTGAGATGTAGGCTCCTATACTCTTTTCTTTAGACCTAAAAAATTTTAGCTAATAATGAGGCGAGAGTTCTTATTTGTATGAAATCGAAAGTGCAAAGACTTAAGTAATGGGGTGAAACTGGTGAAATATTGTAGTAACCTAGGACAAAAGGTTGCCACGCAGATCCAGGATGGAGAGTTAGGAATTAATCAATAAAGGCTCTTCTGTTTTGGAGCATAGCTGAAAATAAGCTCTATTAATTGAGCCTTGTGAGAATCTTAAAGCTAAGATATGTAAACAAAATTTATGGAAAGAGTAAATTACAGCTGGTCAGAAAGTTCAGATAAAGCATGACAAAAAAATTTCATAAGCTTGTTCTCTTGTGGGCTGCAAGTTGTCAATTTTCATCTTCCTGCCTCCTTGACATATTTCAAGCTTCTGAAAAACTTTCTTTAAAGGCAAGTTTAGGTTGAGAATCAATCAACAAACTAAAAGATGCAATGACCAGCTCGAAAAGTTAGTCTGATGTGTCCAGGGGTTAATGAGGGTAGTTAACCATTGATAATATACCTCTTATCATAAAGAAATTACTGACCTATGTATGCAAAGGAATAATAATATCTAAAGTACCTTCTTCTTTTCTCTCCAAGCTATTTTTTTCTTTAAGCTCTTCCCAGGTCTGTACAGAAGTCTGTGTTCAACCCCTAAATGCTTTAGTAGCTTGCTGCTACATTTATACTAGCACTCCAAATTGTACTCTACTCATACACCTATGTCCCAAATTTCAATCACGCTTTATTCAGTTCAGCATGGCTCCTACATCTGCTCAATCATATCATTTGAACTACCGTCCTGCACTAACAGTTGATGCAGCTGCTGCTATATGTAGCTCTAATAAGTTTCTATGCACCTAAACTTTGATTCACAATCCTCAAAGAGCCGCATCAGCTTCTAAACCTAATTTAGTTCATAAGGACATCAGCCCTTCAGTCCCAGCTCCATGTTCTTGTGTGTGGGTAGCCAAAGATTTACCAGATACTGCTTTGCTATGCCTAATATTCCAAAAGAAATGAGTTAGCTGCTACCTTGGCTTTCTAATGATGTCTGAGATGCATTTTAATGCCAACAATTCACTTCACAACCTTCAAACTGGATTGTAAGGACTTCAGTATGTGTTTGCTCCTTTGACTTTTCTCGTAATTTTTTTTGTCTCCCCTTGATTATCTCCAGCACTTTTCATAATACTTTGCACAAAATACCATATAATCCTTAGCCTTTGCTCTTCATTTTTTCGATTTTCGATGTTCTTTAGCTTCATCAAAAAGTCAGAAATTGGCACCTAGGATAATAATGTGCTTAATGAGTTCTTAGGCATCTGGATGGACTAGTGTATTAAACAGACACGTATAACATAATGGAAAATAATCGTTAGATGAAATTTGATGTTGGTGGCATGTGATGTCATCAAGGGACGTAAATTCTATTGTAAGTGCATTTACTTGCTTTCAGGATGTTGGGCGGAATACATTAGTTGATTGTGACGGCAAAAAACTTTGCAGTTATGTTGTGCATCTACATCTTCTGGAACTGGTTCAGCTTCTTTCGGTGGTGCCACGAAAGTTGAAATCCAGATGGCACCTCATGTTCTTGCAATGTCAGCTACCCCAATCCCAAGAAGTCTTGCTTTGGCTCTTTATGGAGATATGTCGCTGACTCAGGTATTCAGATTTTATTTCTTTACAAATTACAAAATATCATCTCCAAATTTTACTTGCCTATTGTATCGTTTTTATCTTTTTTTACAATATTTTGACTAGAAAAACTTGCTTTTGGAAAGACAAACTTCTTTCATGAGTGGGCCTTAAACTGGTCTTTTAGGCCATATATTTGTCATAGTGTGATAATGATATTTGTAATTCTGTTGATCAATAGTCACCAACCATTCCTCAATTCTTGTCAAGTAACTGAATTAGAAAAAAAGCAGCTGTGTACTTCGGGTCCTTCTGATCGATGCATGTATATTATTCCTATATTTACCACCCTGACAAATGCATAGGTATTCTTTGTCGTAGAATCAAGTATTGCAGCTCCTTTTTCTTCCTCGCCCCTTTTTATTTCTTTTTCTTTTTGTCCTTTTATCTCTTCTGAGTTTGGGGGTGAGAGTAGGAAATAATAGCGAATGCTGAAAACTCCTTTTTTTTCCGGATTCCTATTCCAAATGGCGCCTAGAAATATGTCCAGGACAATTGAAGGATAGAGCAAGAGCAATGATGGTGCTATGCATTAGGTATAAGGAAGGCGTAATATTGTAAATATAAATAATTAGGTTAGCTTGGGGAGTAAGTAAGTAAGTTAGCTCTACAAATAAAAGAGATTAGTGATAGGAGGGGGAAGAAAAAGATGGTCGCCGGCAACAACCACAGTGGTGGAGGAATGTTCGAGAAAGGTGAAGCCGGAGGAAGTGGTTCCGGCGATGGTACAGGCCTCTTAGTCGGAAATGTAAGTTTGCAACCGCAACGTGTGGTGGCCTAATCACGGAAGAATATGGATTTGTCAATGGTGGAACTGAAGCAAGTGGGTCAGGGGTGACCTGGAGCATTTCTTAGGCATAAATACCAGTGATGATGTAGACTTATGTTTCGGCGAAAGATTGAGTGGTGAAGTAGGGTGAAGCTCATTGGGGTTATTGTTGCAGAAATTTCCAGTTATGGGGTGTGGAAGAAGCTTTGAAGAATTTTCCTTTCACTTGAACGAAGGCAGATTCAGAACATTCAGAAATTGAGGGTAATTTTGTAATTCCGAAATACAACATATCAAAATTGGATGAAGTCACGTGTCTTGGATGAGAGTGAGAAGCAGCCAGAAGATGATGTTGGAGCATCCACCAACATGACATGAAATTAGTTCAAGGGATCAAAAACAAAACAAAAAAAAAAAAATATCATCCCCATCCTGAACAAGTTGCAAAATATGTTTGGTCATAGTGTGACCAACTAAGGAATTGGTCACATGGTGAACAATAAAAATTAAGTCATGAGAGAAGTGGGCCCCACCAAGTGGTCGGAAAATGTGTAACAGAATGTATTTGCCAAATTGAAATGGTTATATTTCAAAAAATACCATTGGTCATTTTTTTTGAGATCTATAAAATGATGTCCATTTTGCCATATTTTGGAAGACTTCAAAAACATTAATTTCGAAGTAAAAAGTAGGAGAGAGAAAATTGATGAATTTTTTTTTTCTCATGGGTGGTATGATATTGTGAATTTGGTCATGAGCCATGACATTTTTTAGATGATGAGAGAGAAAGTTGTAGTGAGCAGGGGGTTGAACATTTTTTTTTTGTTCATGGTGGTGGATGCTGTGGTGGATGCTCTTAAGGACAATTTGGAAAAAGATCAAAAGGATGACATCACTAATGAAAAGGGTTGTATACATGGGAAAGTGAAGAGGAGAAGAACCCCACTATGCAGAGCAACCTAATAACGGTTAGTTATGTAATGCAGAAAATGGGCCTGCTTTGAACCCACCTTGCAAATGATGAAAGTTTGGGTATCTGGGCATCCTCACCTTAAGCCCAATTTCTCTATCTAGTTCTCTAACCCCAATTTTTCTATCCACCACTCCACCCATGCCAACGTATTCTAAAACCATCTTAGTTTCCCCCCCAAACCTTCCTTCCATCTCCACACTTACCCCGCCAACCCATGATCCAATATCCTTCTAAGTCCTGATTTATACTCACCAGAGCCCACAACACACAACTACTCTGAAGAGGACACTGGCCTGAGGCTGGGAATTACTGCCTATTACTATCCACCTTGAGGACAAGGTGGAAGTTTGGGTGGCTTGTAGTGTTATGCATTGATTATAAGGAAGGAGCAATATTGTAAATACAAATAATTAGGTTAGCTTGGGTATGAAGAAAATTATTGAGAGATTAAACACATGAATACTTGGCAACTATCTTTATTTTCTGTAAATTTTCCACTACTATTGATGAATATCTCCAGCTTGTTCCCTTAGATTATCTGCACAAAATGCCAGTTCATTACAGATGGTCCTACTTATCCTTCGCATTTTGTACTCGCTTCAAGTTGACCTACCTTTATGTTGCTGCTGGTAATAAAGTACTCTCTCCTTCCACAGATAAGCATCGTGTTAGGTTTAGCCGTTTAGGCACACTTAGTTAGAGTCTATGGTAGAAGAGTATAGACTCTTTTGGTAGGTAGTGTAAAACTAGGAAAATAAATGATTGAAAGAGAGATATGGGAGCCCCAAAACATAAAGGATATGAAGACGGAGTGAGTTGGTGGAGGGGTCCTCATCACATGGGTTTAGCGGGTTCAGTGGGGTACATTTGCTGCGTAAGTTAACAAGTCGTTTAGTTGTGGATTGGCCAAAATAATGTACATCAGTACCCAATGAGTTTTTGTGGACAAAGAGAGTACAAAATTATGCTTTTGCTTGTATAAAATCTTCTTCTCTTTGTCCCACTTTTCAAGTGTACCTCAAGGACCATGGGGATTTTAAAGATAGTCGGATCTTGAAAGTATTTCTCCTGATCTCAGATCATACTTTAAATGCTTTGGCAATTAGCCTTATAGTGGTTCCCTTCCAAAAATTTTGATGGCAGATAACAGATTTGCCTCCAGGAAGATTGCCTATCGACACACGTATCATCGAGGGAGATGAGAATGGATTTGAGAAGGTTTATGAGGTAATTTCGCTTCCTTGTAAGGTTAAAGTAATCTTAGCTTTGATGTTCTAAGTGGTTGCATGGTTCAAGATCTATGTTGAAAATGTGTAGTGCTAAACAATAATTTATAGGAATAGAAAAGAATATATTGTTGTTGTCTTATTGTCATGTTTATGTATGAGTAATATGTAGATTTATATAATAAGCTCACATGAATAACAACTATTAATATTCTAGCTAAGTAATAATGGCTTTAAATTATACATAATATAAGCATAGTTAGAACTAATGTTGTAGGAAAGATTTGCGGAATAAGCTTTAGAGAGGAATAAGGAGGTTCCTTCATTTTTAAGGCTCCTCCTTGAAGAACTTCCTTTGAACACCAAGCTTATCTTAAATAATCAAAAGTTGCTTTGGAAGAGCTTTAGTGAATGCGTCTGCAATTTGTTCTTCTAAGCTGCAGTGAACTTGACTGATTTATCCTTTAGTTTCTGCTTCACGCAAAAAAGGGATATTTTATCTTGATGCGCTTAGTTTTTCAATGTTGCACTAGATTCTTTGCAATAGCCATAGCATATATTCTGTCAATAAAATTCTATGTTGGTTGTTTGTGCTTCCCCATTTCTGCCAAGATCAGCCAAATTGTTTGATTTGTTGCTGCACACGTACTGCGGTATATTCGGCTTCAGCTGTTGATTGAGCCACGATGTCCAGCTCTTGATTTAGCCAAGAGAAACACCATATCTAACTGAGAACACGTATCTTGAGATCTTTTTCATGTCATCTGTGGATCCCTGTGGATCCGTCCCAATCACTATCTGAGTATACAGTCAATTCTGAATAGGTTTATAACATATTCCACAATATGAGGTTCCTCTTAAGTAACGAATAACTCTTTTGACAGCTTGTAAATGTATTTGGGATGGGCTTTGCATGATTCGAGCTAACATACTAATATCATACATCGTATCAGGTCTTGTTGCTGTTAGGTTATAACAAGCTTCCAGTTATGCTTCTATATTGCTTGATAGCAGCATCTTCTGAATCATCATGTTTGCTCAGTTTTTCATTTTGAGATAAAGGAGTTGATATCGGCTTAGAATTTTCCATCTTAAATTTTCTTTAAATGTTTTATGCATACTTCTTCTGACATATAAAGATCCCTTCTCCTGTTTGCTTGATTTCCATGCCAAATAATAGTTCATTAAACTAAGATCAGTCATTTCAAATTGACTCATCATGTCTTGTTTAAACGCAACTATAAGATCATCCACATAAAGGGACAATATGAGAATATTAGGCCCTTCTTTCTTGATGTATAGAGTAGCTTCATTAGGACACCTCCTGAAACCTTGTTAGATAATATATCCATCAATTCTACTGCACCAAGCTCATATAAAGCTTTCTTTAGTTTCAACTTTCAAGACTTTATCTCCTTTTCCTTTCATAACAAAACCAAGAGGTTGTTCAATATATATCTCTTCTTCAAGAAATTCGCTTAGAAAGGCGAATTTAACATTGAGCTCAGAAACTTTCCAATTTCTTTGTGCTGCTAGAGCAAGTCTAACGGTATCTTGTCTTAATACCCGAGCAAATTTCTCATTATAATTGATGCTAAATAGTTGGGAATAGCCTTTTGCTACCAGTATGGCTTTGTGCTTTTGAATTGAACCGTTTGTATTAAGTTTTGTTTTGAATATCCATTTTACACCAATCACATCTTTGTTAGGTGGCTTGTCTTGCAATTCCCATATTTGGTTTTTCTCAATCATGCAAATTTCTTCCTTCATATAAGTTCACCATTTCTTTGTGTTACTAGAGCAAGTCTAACTGTATCTTGTCTTGATACCCGAGCAAATTTCTAATTAGAATTGATGCCAAATAGTTGGGAATATCCTTTTGCTACTAGTATGGCTTTGTGCTTTTGAATTGAACCGTTTGTATTAAGTTTTGTTTTGAATATCCATTTTACACCAATCACATCTTTGTTAGGTGGCTTGTCTTGCGATTCCCATGTTTGGTTTTTCTCAATCATGCGAATTTCTTCCTTCATAGAAGTTCACCATTCTTCATATTGAGAGGTTTGCTCATAATTAACTGGTTCATGAATAGCTTGACAACAAGGCTCGCATTGTTTTGGATCAATATCCGGAATTCTTTGATTACTATCATATGTGTCAGAAACTCGTATGGTCTTTCTAGGATTTAGGAGAGTCTGAAAAACTATCATATTTGAATTTAGGAGAGTCAGAATCATCAGAATTGTTATTAGACTCCTTCTGTAATCATCTTGAGTATCTACTTGTTGTGTAGAAGGTTCTTGTTGAAATGATGGTGTAATCACATACCTTATGTCAATGTCATTTAGCTCCCAATTCCAAGATGCATTTTCAGCAAAAACTACATCGTGCTAAAGTGAATCTTCCCGGTTTGTGGATTATATACTCTATATGATTTAGATTGTGATCTATAACCAAGGAAGATTTCTTTTTGTGCTTTATCATCAAGTTTATATCGATTTTGATCTGGTATGTATGTATCATACACATCCAAACACTCGTAAATGACTTGCAGAAGGTCTACATCCAGACCATGCTTTAATTGGTTTTCGACCTTTTAATGCCGTAGTTAAAGGACGATTTTGGAGATACATTGTTGAATACATATGCCCAAAACTTGTTAGGTGGACTTTTATCTTTCAACATTGATCTTGCCATTTCCATTATAATATGATTCTTCCTTTCTGATACACTATTTTATTGTGGTGTGTATATAGCACGATAAGTTGATGGCATATTCCTTCTTCATCACAATATTTGTTAAACTGAGTTAGGTATATTCTATGTCAGAATCGCTCCTAAGATTCAATATTTTTAAGGAACTTTCTTTCTCGACATAACTGTTGAATGTGTTGAATATTTAGCTGTTTTGAACTTAGCTCGCCCAATATTTACGTGATAGCACCGCACCAGCTTGAAGTGGAAGGTTTCTGCTAAATTTCTGAAGCTTTTGGGGGGTAAAATGCTGGTGAGAGCTAACCAAACTCCATACACTTCCTGCAATCATTATGGCATGAGAGAGTAGAGAGAGGAGAGAGGAGAGGAGAGAGAGAGAGGAGAGTGGAGGGAGGACAGAGAATAAAAATTGGTAGGGAGGGTGCTGAGTGTGACTGCTGAGGTTTTAAATTAATAAACTCTAGTAGTACTAGGTGGGTCACATGACAGTTGTCCATTCTATTATTTTAAAAATCAGTTTAGGGCCCACCACCCATCTCTTCTATTTAAACTAGTGAATAAGCTAGAGTATTATTCTAGATTACTGCCTCGGTATTTTTTTATCTTTCCTACTTTGACTTTGCACGTTTGCGAATGCATTTATTCAACATTAAATATCTTTCATTACGTATTAGTAAAAATTATAATAATCAAATATTAATAATGTACTCAGTGAGACGAATCAAACAATACCCCACATGATTATATTTTTTCTTATATATTGAGAAAAATCTAAAAGATTCTCTCTAATTATGAATAGTATCAAAATTCGAAGTGAGAAAGATAAAAAAAATATAGAGGCAGTAGTTAATAGTATCTTTTGAATCACACTATCTGCCTCCCGTATTTACCGTACACCGCACATGTATATACTGTAATTTTTTTCTTCTTTCTCCCTCAACTTCTTCCTCCATAACCACCATGACGGAGAAAATGCAACCAATTACCCCCGGCCAGCCCCCCCCCCCAACCCCCCAGACTACCCCCACTGCAACCAATACCCCCGGCCAACCCCCCCCCCCCCCCCCCACCCACCCCACCCAACAACCCCACACAACCCCCACCCCACCCCACCCAACAACCCCACACAACAACCCCACACAACCCCCACCCCCACCCCCACCCCACCCAACAACCCCACACAACCCCCACCCCTCACAGCCCCCACCCCATCTCACCTCTGCAGCCCCTTTCCCACCCGGCAGCCCTCTCCCCACCCGGGAGCCACTCACCCCGCCTTGCAGCCCCCTCCTCTTCCCCCTGCCCCCTCGCCTCTCTCGTCAACAGCATGTATTACCCATATGTTTCAATTAATTATAAATTATACTAGGTTAGTTTAGTCACTTTTACAATAAAATTTCCATTAATCCACTTAAACTTTGGGTAGTACTCTAAATAATGCTTCTTTGTGCGACAGAGGAAATAGCATTTACTTAATCAGTTGCTCAATTTCACATATGGTTCTTCTTGTTTTACAGTTATCACTTTGTTATGCCAATTGGCTTCTCACTGCATAAATTAAGACTTGTATCATTTTGAAATGTGAAATGGTGTCTGTGTATCTAGCCAAGTATAGCTTGATGAGTTGCATGGCTTTTTAAAGATGCTTCATGTTCATGATGCATAACTTTTTCTCTTTTTCTCTGCAAATAGATAATGCTCCAGGAACTGGAAGTCGGTGGGAAAGTGTATCTTGTATACCCAGTAATTGAACAATCTGAGCAACTTCCCCAGCTGCGTGCTGCTTCAGGAGATTATGACACTATATGTTCAAAGTTTCCGAATTATAAATGTGGGTTACTACATGGAAGAATGAAGGGTGATGAAAAGGATAAAGCACTAAAATGTTTCAGAGATGGCGAAACGCAGATACTTCTTTCTACTATAGTTATTGAGACAGGAATTGACGTGCCAGATGCGTCCATGATGGTGGTTATGAATGCTGAAAGATTTGGGATGGCACAGTTGCACCAACTTCGAGGTCGAGTTGGACGTGGTACTAGGAAATCCAAGTGTATACTTGTTGCATCGACTGCAAGTAGTTTGGGTCGCTTGAAGGTGCTGCAACACTCGTCAGATGGATTTCATCTGGCAAAAGTTGATCTTCTCCTACGTGGACCTGGTGACTTGCTTGGAAAGAAGCAGTCTGGACACCTTCCTGATTTTCCTATAACTAGACTGGAAATTGATGGATCTATTATCCAAGATGCTCATGTGGCTGCACTGGTACCCATTTTTCCATTTTTCTTCTGTTTTGATGTTCTTTTAACTCGTTTGCATGCATCCGTATCTGTCTCCTCTCTGATTCTTGCTCTTTGTAATGCTCTTAGATTCTGCTTACCTTAAAACAGTGATTCAGCTGTCCTACCTTAATCTGTGCAAAACAAACAAATTTGTGACATATCCTATTATACCATGACTTTATTCTGTATTCAGCACTGACACATGCAAACACACTTTAGCAATACACCTATCCTTCCCCTGCTGTGCTCCTGGAGCTTGAATGGTGCTTTTAACTCGGTTTCCCGTTTCCGTTGTTTGTGTAGAAAATACTAAGCACCTCCCATGATCTGGAGCTATTCCCGGAGCTTAAAGCTGAGCTTAGTATGCGACAGCCACTTTCTATCCTAGGTGATTGAGGTGCAGGTAATCAAGTTTTGTATCCATGTTTATATTATATATATCATCTTTGAAAGACTAGGCAATGGAACACTATCTTTTTGGATAGAACATTTTTTGTTCCTTTGGATTTCTCAGTAGTAAGGACTCATCTATAGAAGCAACTGCTGAGAAGCATGTATATATTGAAAACTAATTACTCAAGCTAATTTTTTTAGGGCACAAGCTCAGCATGCCCTGTCTTTTTTCTCTGTTGCATAACCATTTTAACCGAGGTGACGAGGGACACAATGTCAAGAAATATAGGATGTCTCCTAGTTTATTAACAGAATGAGGGAATTATTACAGTACTATATTGACAGTTAATTGACAAGTTGGATGTCGCATCATGAGCTCCTTGGATATCTAATATCATTTTGTATTATTATTTTTCGGAACACTCATACACCTTCAGTGAAAATGGATGAAACTAAGGAGGAGATGGAGGAGAAAAATCAGTGCAAAGCAGATTTAAACTGCCAACTTCTCGGAAGCATTGGCTGGCTATTGGAAATGGTGGGTAGGCTGAAGGGATTTAGCGAGTTAGAGGAAGAGTTATTAGAAGAAGAAAAAAGGAGGTCGGACTAGAGAGGGTTGGCAAACATTATTTAGGTTAGGGTGTTGGACTTGTGCTCTTTGTCGAGTGAATCTTGGGCTTTATATTGGGAAGTATAATTGGGGAAAATCAATGACATGCACAGTTTCCCCAAATGTTTTTTTGTATGATCTCTTAACTTGAAATTGTGTATCTGAAGGCCAAATTTTTGTATTGTCGGGGCAGTGATTGGGGGCAGTAAAGACCTAAAGGAGTTTTTCACTTTTCTTGCAAAGAACTAAACGAAGGAAACCAATATATTATGTTATTTTATTGTAGAAAATGTTCTTTATGGTATATAATATGCTCTTAAAAATCTTATGCATCTACCAAACAGAGCCCTTATTAATACTCACTTCAAATCCATGGATCTCATATCTAACCTCATACAAAGTGAACCAATCACCCTGTGAAGATCAAGTGTTCTCAACCCTAATAGCAATTGTGGAAGCTTCCTGTAAGACAACTGATAGTGGGAATATACCTGAGCTAACAACGAAGATAATATTGCCAATTAACCAATAATTAAGACAGTACCTAGTATTCCCTAATTATACCTCTTTTGGGTTTGTTTTGTACTCAAAACAAAAAACGAATATAAATTGATTCTTGGGTTGACCCTCCTTTATGTTGAGGAACCATCCTCATGCCAGTTTGCTGATTGATTCTTTGGTTTATGAAAATGCTTTTATTAACAATTATTATTTGTGCATGCAGACAAATAGCATGACATATAAAGCGTTCATTCCTCATCTTAAATAAATGAATCACTCCATCAGAGAAATGATTCTATATTTCTCCCTTTTGAAAAATGTAACACCTAAACATTTATTCTAATCTTTGATCTGATATCTTTTTCAAATATTTTGACCACATTACGTAACTTTTTGTGGTTTTTCTCTTAATTCATTTTATGTATTTATATGTAAAATTCTATCTTCTAAAGCTTTTGTATTGCTATTTAATATCTAATTTTTTAAGTATTGTTTTTGTAACCTTTTTTGCTTTTATTTTCTGTATAATTAATACCGTTTTAAAATAAATGAAACACTTGCCACTTTAGTTTGTTTAATGTAAATGAAACATTATTATATTTGATATTTTACTTCTCTCCATCTCTCTCCTCACTATATGTATCTTTCTTTTTCAGTTTTTCTCTATCTTTTTACGTTTTTAAATTCACGTGTCAATCTCCTATATTTCATTTAAAACAAACACAAAGTATTATTTTGTAACATATTATTGGACTTGTATCAATGTAAGAAATAAGAAATGCCTATTGAAGTGATTGAACTTCTATCGTTAGCGCTCACAACGAAATAACATTGCAAATATATTATGTTGGAAAAAGTTCACTAAATACGAAAGAAAGTTTGGAGTGGCAATTTTGCCTCTAGGTTGTTTTAGATTTGGTGAGGATCTAGAATAACTCGATGCCTGAAGCCAATATTCGAGTCTTGGTCATCAACTCCCAAGGAAAGAACGGGGCCCGTCAATTTCGTTACACCAATAACGAATTGCTTCATCAAGTTGACTACCAGCACGAAAGGCGTAATGTTTTTTTGAAACTATTGGGTCATACCGTCTGATCCAATGTGTTTGGTCGGACGGGCTAATAATAGACTCCACTCGAGTGCGCGACCCCTCTCTCTCCGGCGAACTGTAGACCTCCATCTGTGTTTCAACTTCTTCGCAGCATCACCCGCATGAGTCGCACCCCTTGTTCTTGGTTGAAGAATTTCGAACTACTAGGTTCGAGTTACCAGTAGTATTTTGCGGCAATCCTTGACTCTATTTGGTGTTCTTAATTCACCTCTGAGTGTATATGAGTTCATGCTTCTATATATGCCAAATTTCAAAAGGATCGAAGGTATGATTTGCGACATCAGATATTCATCCCCGTATTCATTTTCCTTGATTTGTTTAGCGACAATAACAATTTGATAATGATGATGATCATCATCAATGACGCTATGGCAACTTGTATTCGATGATGATCGACATATGAGATGTTTTTGTTGTCACACTACTTTATTATAAGCAAATTATTATATCAATGATGGTATGGTAACAGTACTTCATTCTTTCAGATGGTTGTTTTATTCTTTCAGTTCGTTGGTCTATTCTTTCAGTTGGTTGGTTTATCCTTTCAGTTGGTTGGTTTATCCTTTCAGTTGGTTACTTTATTCTTTCACTTGGTTGTTTTATTCTTTGTTTTGGTTCCTTTATTCTTTCAGTTGGTTCCTTTATTTTTTCAGTTCGTTCCTTTATTCTTTCAGTTGGTTCCTTTATTCTCATATTTTTATGGGCATTGTCTCGAAGAGAGGCTCGATCAATTTTAAATTACTTAAAATTTAAGAGGTGTTTGGTTTACCTGAAATCCCACTAGAATTTGAATTTGTTAGAAGGTACAAGATAGCGTAGTTGTTTGGCATGCAAGAGATAAGGAATTTATGGGAAATAGAATTTCCAAGAAAATGAAAATTCCTATGAAGTGTAGAAAATTAATCACCAACACCCCCCTTAGTGATTAGAAATTCGTATCAATTACAATTCCTATGCTTAACCAAACGCCCAAAAGCCACTTCCTAGGAAATAGACAAGGTAATTTACTTCCCATGAAATAAGACTTTCCATAGAAATTAAGTTCCAACAGTAAACAAATGAGTCCTAAGTACTTAAATTTTCCATGAATATATTATCATAATAATTTGTCATTGATCAGCTTCATATGGTTTTTGCACAACTAGGATTGAAGTTCTCAAAATGAAATATTAAAAAATAGAAGTTTGCAAATAACACATGTTTTTTGTTTAAATTTTCTTCCAATATACTATGACTATGTTGTATACGTGAGTCCCATGATATATTGCGAATTAATAATAATATTTATATAATTCTTATTTGATAGTTTAGTTTTATATATTTTTATATACTGCACAGTAGAATTGTCAAAAAATGACTCGGTCTAAGAGCCCGAACTGAACCTGTAATGAACAGCTGCTGTCTTGCGCATGAAATTTTGGTAAATCAACTCACATGTAACCTAAAATGCATCCAACCTGAATAACTGATTTTGACCTAAACCTGAACCGACACCCACCCAAAAAAGACCGATAGTTGATGTGATGCGACCTGCCAATGATGTAAACCTGATTCGACACCTGACCTGATTAGGACCTGAAATCGATTTATTACTGTCTCGACCTATTGCGACCCGCTGCCTGATCTTATCAGACTTGTTGTGGACCATAATTGATTTTACCTCACATGTTGCTACCCGTTATCCGATTTTACCCAACTTGTTGGTTGTTGATAATTTGACTTGTTGTTGATTTCACCACATAATCACATAAATCACAGACTAACATTACTTCAAAAAGGCATATATAGAGACCCCCGAAAACCCCGTAGAGACCACCCAAGAGGTATTTTGCTGTTTTCTAACGAAGTGGTTTCTTAATAAACTAGATGAACTATTCAAGCATAATGAAACCTTAAATAATGAGATAAATGTGAAGCAGTGCCACATAAGCTCCATGACCCCTTCTGTAGTCAAAACGATTGAAACCAAATATGGCACAACCTAATTGTAACCAAACATGATAACTACCGACCTGAACTTGACTTAAACCTGTCCATTACCCAAATCGTTATTGTTTGATAACTATGGACCTACGGAACCTGAAATGACATGGCACAAACATGTGATAAACCCGATACGACGTCACATGACCATGAAAGATGACCTATCTCAAAGTTCTAACCTGATCGAACCTGAAAGAAGAAACAAATCGAGGCAAACCTGACCGAATTAAGACCGTTTTAGACTTATACCCAACCTGTTGAATCTAATGACCTAACACGAATTGACCGACTGAGATGACCTATTGAACCCGACTCAAGTAACTGAATTGACTGCTTTAGTGCATAATATGATTAAACAAATTTTAAAAATAATTATAATATTGATGACTAAAATTATGCATTTGAATGGAGTGACTCTTAGAGAACGGAGCCCAACCAATTTGAACTCACAAAATTGAGTCCTTGAGCATCTTTTTAAGTCACAGTCTTCACGAATAAGCCAACCCCACATTAGTAGACTACTTACCCACCTTATTATTTCCTTCACTCATTCACTTCCTCTGTTTTCTTCGACCTTCACCATCTGCTCAATCATGGCTAAACTTAACTTTCACTTCTTACTAACTCTCTCCTTAATCACCCTCAACTCATTCGTGTCAATCGCGGCGGACGAAGCTTGCCCTTATCCCTGTAATCCGCCGCCGATCGCTGGAACCATAACTCCACCAACCCCTGTTAGCGAAACAGGGTCTTACCCACCTCCAACATACTCTCTACCACCTCCATCTGGGAATTTTCCGAACTATCCTCCTGGAGCTGGAGGTACTTATGATGGTGATATAACCATGCCCCCACCTCCTGATCCTATACTCCCTTACTTCCCCTATTATTACAGAAACGGAGTACACCAACCGTCTGATCAGTCATCATCATCTTTGGCGTCTGCTTCACTTCCAACATCAACTGTTCACATCTTTTCCTTGTCAACGCTTCTTGTTGCTGTTCTTCTTCTATTTATTTTTGAATGATCCCCCAGTCCCAAGTTAGTGATTATTATTATGTAAACAGTAAACTACTATCTCGGTCTCAATTTAGTTATCCCGTTGCGAGTTCATATTACACTATTAACGTGACAGATAATTTCCGATTAAGGGAGTATATTTTTTTCCTTTGTTAGAAGACTTAAGAGTACATCAAGTTTTTCTCATAATCATGTTCTCATATACTAGTGTTTAGTAAAAAAATATCCTGTGTTGGATACTGGGTCCGTTGGTTTTCAGTTTTTTTTTTTTTTATTTATACCATTTTTCTTGTTTTTCCTGTTACACTAATATGGAAGTTGGTGTTCTATTTTGTAAGCGAGAAATGAATTTTTGGTAATGTCACAACTTTGCTATGTTTTACAACTAATCTATATCTATACTAATATATTAAAAGGCGTGCGTAAACCAAGAACGGTGCCACGTGGTGCTCTCCCTATGAAGTTTTAGTTCATGTAATCTATGTACAATAAAAAAAATAGAAATTGCATAGTATAGGTTTTGATCCCGCGACCTCAAGTTTATGTACTAAAGTTTTAACCACTAGACCAAGTTGTATTTAGTGCTATCATATCAAAGTACAATATTAATAAGTGAAAATTTTCTTACCCGGGGCATAGCCCGGGCCTAATAACTAGTTAAGTATTAAAAGACGATTCTATTAAAAGAACAGTTCCACTACAATTCACCAATCTACATGATCTTTGAAATGAAATGTAAGAGTTTAACCACCAATTTAGTATAATTTTAATGTTTGATGTTTCATAGTAAAACATAATAAAGTGTTATAATTATATGTAATTATAAAAACATAGACAAGTTTTGATCTCTACAACTTTGATTAAGGTAATACCATTCTCTTATTTGATTTCATGAAAATTATTAATTTTCTCCCTAATTCTTTAGAAGTTTTTCTTTTTTTTTAAAAAAAAACTAATTAATCATAAGGTCTATTTTCCAATTTTTGTACTAGACAGAAAATTGCAAAAAGCTAATAAAATCAGTTAAGAAATTTATGAATAAGTATATATTCGATAATTGTAACTGGCCCTAGGCATTATTGAGGCCAAAATATTAAGAGGTCTTTTGGTTCACTTCAAATTCCACTAGAGTTTGGATATCCTAGGAAGTACAAAATAGGATAGTTGTTTGGTATGAGGATATAGGAAATTCATGGGAAATAGAATTTTAAAGGAAATGGAAATTCCTATAAAGTCTAGGAAATTAATCACCAACCACCCCTTGGTGATCATAAATTCCTGTGTCAATTACAAATTCCTACGCTCAACCAAATACCAAAAGCCATTCCCTAGGAAATAGACAAGGGAATTTACTTCCCATGAAATAAGACTTCCATGAAAATTAAGTTCCAACGGTAACTAAACGAGCTCTAATATGTTCATTTATATGTGGGGATCCCTCGACTACAATAATGTTAACATTTGATTTGAAGTGCTATCTTTTATGGATAACCATATCTATACAAGGGATGATAAATCTAAAACAAGGAGAGTCTACTATAGCTTCTACCAGAGTACCACAATTATATTGTAGTGTTTGTGTATTAATATATAATGTTTGTGTTGGTTATATGTGATAGTGTTTGTGGAGATAGCAAATACAAAAATAACGTTTACCAAATTTTGTAGATTACAAACAATATATATTTTTTAAAAATACTGTAAATTACTAACACACATACTACTACTTTATATTGAATTGGCAATTATATATTACCCTTTAATGAAAAAAAGTAGTTATCAAATATCAATCTAGTAACACTTGACCTCTCAGATCATATAATAAGTGTTTTAACGTGTTTTAAACACTAACAATTCATAAGACCATAACGACACATATATAAGTGCACAAATTTGACATTGTTGCTCACTAGCTGTTATATCAGTACCCTTGTTATATCAACCTACTTTCATAATTGTAAGATCTATTGTATTTCACCAATTATATCAATTATCAACATAATAAGAGTAACACTCAAGTAGTCAAAAAACTAGTGCACTACACACGGTAAAAAAAAACTAGTGCACTACACACGGTAAAAAAACCCATATATTGTTAAAAAATGCTTTGACATAATTCTAAAGAGTCAATCAGTTGATTATGGTTTGAACAATGTAATGAGTTAAAATGGAAATTTGAACAATTTCGAGCTGCTGGGTCATTTAAAATGATATTGGGTTCAAGTTGAATTCCCATGAAGCCATGAGACTCATAAGAATGATAAGATTGTCGTTGAGAGAAAATAATTTAATAGAAAAACAAGACTAACAGTGTCTGAAAAAGGTAAATAAAATTGCTATGAGAATAGCGAGGAAAATTTGGAAAGAGAACTTTTGAAGGGCCCAATGAACTTTTGTGACATTGGGGGCGCCAAACGAGTCTTTTTCTGCGTCGATTATAGACTTTATTAGTACACCTCCATAGTCACTCACTGTATTAGTAAATGGTAATAGCTTCATTCCCAAAGCTGATACAAAAAAGGATCAAAGATTCCCTGCAAATTCTGCTGACATCTCGGCCAATTGCCTGAGCGCTGATAAGCGCATACCCGGTATTTGTAAATACCGGGGCAAAGTTGTAAATAAATACAACTTTTCCTTTTTTTTGTTTTTTTTTTATTTTTGGTTTTTACTTACATATATCCATGATCTGATTCACATTATAGTTGATCTGATTCACATTGTAGTTGATCTGATTCATATCCTAGTTGATCTGATTTCTCTCCTACATGATCAGAGTCAACTTTTTTTGTCTTTTTCTGGCAAAATTACTAATATACCCCGGTATGGACACTGTTGGTCCATACCAAATATGCGCAAATACTTTCTCCTTATGTTATTCTTCACTGAAAAAGAATGTAAAATTGAAAATCAAGTTTGTTTGTAATCAAGCAAACCCCCTATTGAACATGTTTATAGAACCTAAATTACCAAAATAAGGATGAGTTTATCCCTCATATCCAAACTCAACCTTCAGACTATGCTACATCAGCTTTCCATTAATTTTTATCTACTTTTTATTTTTCAGACTCACTCCAGATTCATTTCAGTTTTATACTTTATCCCTCAAACTCACTCCAGACTCTCTACCAAAAGTTGAACATTTAGATAACATTTATTCTACCAAAATCCCACAATCAAGCCTGAGATTGAGTTTGGGAAACCAAAACTCATTCCCAGACTCATTATTCCATTTAGTCCAAATATCGGTAGTGTGGAGGCAGACTCACCAAAGTCCGCGCTGAGACTCGTTGCTCCAGACTACCGATATTCTTGCTCTAAATTTAGGGGAATTACCTTAGTCCCAGCGTGACATCTCCTCACTAATCATCATTAAACAAGATTGAACAAGTTCAAAAGAAAGCAAAACCAAATCAAAATCCATGACAAGACAAACAAACCAAGCATTCAAGAGGATTTCATTAATTTATTGAAAAAACAAAAGGAAATGAGCAATAAAGGAAGAACAAGTAAGCTAAAGTTATTAAACTAGATATTTAAGCTACTAATTACAGAAAATAAGGAGAAAATCAGCAATAAAATGAAAAGATCTTACTTGGATAGATGAGAAATCAAAGTTGACAAGTTAGATTGTAACTTTTTTACTCTTCAACTCATTCTAAGAACCTTTTTAATCTCTCTAATCTTCTCTCTAAAATGAAGTGTAAAATCCTCCCTAAAAACCCCTCTCCATATATCAGTGGCAAATCCAGTATTCCAATCCTATGGACTCGGAGCCGGTAAAAAAAATTCTAAACCCTTCATAATCACAATACAATCTACACAATAACACAAGCAAGAAATTTAAACTCCATGAGTCTAGACACTACAAAGTTCAATCACATTTAATCATTCATTCATTCACAATCCACAGTCCACAATCCACATTCATTCATTCAACATTTATTCAACATTCAGAAATCACAATCCAAAGTCCACAATCCACATTTATTTATTCAACATTTAAATCTGAAATTCATAAAGCAACACATTCTATGAGTAATTGAGTATTGAGTCAGTGAGTCTAAGTAATACTAACAACTAACAAGTAACAACTCCACAATCCATAATTCCACATTCATTCATTCAAGTATTCGACATTTAAATGATTAACAAATTAAAATTACATAACTACAAATCTACAATTACATATTCTAATCATCTAATGTCTAAAAGACTAAAATCAAACCGTCGATGGTCAGTTATTCGTTGGCTCGTTGTTAGGGAGTTAGGGTTTTGGCTTTTGGGGGGGGGGGGGAAATGTCAGTTATGTTGATGTGTTCTGTTCAGTTGTTGAGGGAGAAATGAGAATTGGGGGCTTAGTTGATGTTTAAAATTTAGATAAAAGAAAAGAGAAGGTAAAAAAAAAAAAAAAAGGGTGTTCACGGATTCGAACCTCAGACCTTCAACATCATCCACGTGCACCAGTGGAGATACAAAACCACCGGGACACATGCTTCTTTCATGCTTTACTTTGCACGCATATAATATATATCTAATATCTAGTATCTAAATTATTTTTAATTTTTTTTAAAAAACTGGGCAATGTTTTTCCAAAAAATCACTGGGTTCACCTGAACTCAGTGAACCCATAGTAAATCCGCCCCTGCCATATATCCAAAACTAATTAATTGAAATACAAATGAGATAAAAATAAAATAAAACATGAGCTAATTCACGTTCACAAGAAAATGGGGAATGTTGGATGTGAGTAATACTGCAGAGAACTAAGATAATCAACACGGACACAATTTGTGAGTTGCGGGCGCAGTCCGGCATCAACTGTAGCCGCTACATGTGAGTTGCGGGCGCAAGTAGATTGTAAAAAATCTGAAAAAACTGCATTGTTTAGCTATGGGCATGTGGTGTAGAGTTTGTGGGCTGCGGACGCACTCTTCATTGCAGGCGTGATCTTGGTCAGATAGCACTGACTTGAGACAGGTCTTCCTTTGAAACTTGCCCACCACAACTTCAAAACTGCGCACGTACAAGAAAACCGAAACACGAGGGTATAGACGAGAGAACTAAAATATAACACAATGAAAAGATAGAATATAAAACCAAGAATAACAAAAAGATAACAAATATTGAAAGTTAATTATGAAAACTAAATTATATTAACTATAAAATTACCATAATAAAGGAGATAAATAACTTATGAAATTCAGAGTTACAATCTAGTAAAAATCACTAAATAAATAAATTAAGCTACATAATATAAAAAAGAATAAATAGAGGTTAGACTAGATAAAAATAGTGTAAGCATATATATAGTCTAAGCGGGATGAGCGCGATTTGACTACCTCATTGTAAAGATTTATGTTTAGAAAAAGAAGTAGCCTACAAGTTTTTAAGGGAAGACTCATAAACCTAAATGGATATTTGAGAAACCATGGAGACAACTCAGGGACATATCCAATGTAGATTTGCCGGCATGACTTCATAACTTGGTCAATAAACTAAAGATAGTGTTCGGGGGTGAGGATATGAATATGATAAGGAATCAAATTCGCTCATTATTGGCCTTTACATAATACGTTAATGTCTAGTTTTAGCCAATTAAAAAACCAATTAATATATTTATACAATCTAAAAACTAATCTTTGTCGGTTTATTAAACACATAAGACTAACTATCTGTGGTATTAATCTGCAATCAAATTACTAATTAAGAAGCTAATCCAATTGTCCAAGTTATTTGAATTTAGCATTATAACATTTTTTAAGTCCTTATTAACAAGTAACTATTGATATGAACATAATAATATATAAATAATTAAAAAGAAGATATTAGAGGAGGATATACAAGAGCATGCTTTATTTTAAGATCTACATCATGAAACGTAAACTGTCAGTATAATAATAAAAAAAATCGGAATTGACCCTCAGGAAATATAACTTTGGTGCTTGGGTCTAGAATAACGATCCCTAGAGGGAGTTATCTTGAAGCTTGAAATTAATGGAGCTTGAGTGTTTGATGTATGTAGAGTATTATGGAGAGAGTTTTGAGAGGTATTTCGTAATATGAGTTGTAGAAAACGTGAAAAACCGAATAGAACACGAGGTTACTTATAGGAAAACAATTCTGAAAATCGTACGCAAGAGATAAAAACAACTTTTGTGTAGGTGCTTTTATGTGTATGTGCTTCACTGACTATCTCAATGTTTCACGTGCGCATTTCGGTGCACTCGAAGCAATCACACATTTGATTGGTATGTTTCATCATTGGGCACTAAAATGGGGAAATACGATTATGTGTCTGAAACTAGATATAACTTATGGAGTTTTCTCCAATTACTCCCAACAAATCTTTTTATTCACCATATACTCATGATGTTTTCAAAATTCACCATATATCCCTCAATTTCTTGATAATTCATCATATCCCCTTAATGATTAATGACTACAAACTTTTTTGATAATTAACCTCTAATTTCGTTATTAAGCCTTGATCGATCCCTTTTTTTTTCTCATTTACCCTAACAAAAGTTGATTTTTTTTTGAGGGGAAAGAAGTAGTGCATTAATTTAGGGACAACGTGTCCATAAGTACATAAGGACAGACAACACTAGGACAATGATTTACCCAACATTGCTCATAACCCAAAGGCACTACTCTAGCAAGATGGTGGGCAACATAATTACCATCTCTTTCAACATGAGAGAACTCAACAAAAAGGAAATCAGAACAAAGAAAAATAATGTCACCAAGTATAGCATCCAAATCCGAATAGTAGATAGCCGCTTTGGAGAGGCGAGAGATAATGACTTGAGAATCAGATTCAATGATGACCTTCGACAAACCTTGCTTTCTGGGCCAACACATAGCCATATGGATAGCTTTTGCCTTTGCTACATCAGATGGCCACCAAGCTTTCATGCGTCGAACAACCGAAAAAAGCACCTTACCTTCCTTGTCCCTCGCCATTGCACTCATACCGACCCATCCTTCCTCATTCAACGCTGCATTCGCATTAATTTTCACCAACTCATCAGGCGAACTACACCATTGATTTGGCCTAGACAGATGTGGTCTACACAACCCAACATAGATACACTGAGTATAGGAGTTAAAATCCTCAACTTGGCGAAAGATGCGTTGGGCAAGGACTGCCAAAGGCACGCACTTATTCTCAAATACGAACTGGTTTCTCTCGAACCATATATTCCACGCAATAAAAAGCCCCGTTGAACAAGCATCGAATCCAGATTACTCCACTTCAAGAATAGATCGAGAAACTCCATGTCTTCACCCCCATCGATCATTGCTTCGCAACCATAATCAACCCATAGGCTTTGAATTCTCTCGCACCCCATGAGAGCATGAAATAATGTCTCGTTGCTGTTTGGGCAGCAACGGCAATGAGCATCCTCAATGATTTGCCGCCTCTTCAAAGCAGCTCGCACGGGAAGTGTGTTTGTGCACGCACACCACAAAAAATTCCGCGCCTTAGGAGACACTTCCATATTTCATAATTCAACCCATGCTCCATGGTAATCATCTAAGTTAATAGTTGTTAATCATTAAGGGCAAATGGTGAATTAACAATACGTTGTGGGATGTATGGTGAACATTGAAAATTTCGAGGGTTTATGATGAATAAAAAAATTGTCGGGGTATATGGTGAAAATCCGTAAAAGTTAATGGAAATAAACTACGAAAATAAACTAAAAACTATCCCTAAAAGTAACATAGATGTCGCTTATCAAACTTCCTCAAGGCCCAAGCTAAGCTTTGCTCGTCCTCGAGCAAAATAAGATGAAACACAAGAGGAGGAGAAAGAATTTATTTAAACAAAGTAAAAAGAAAAGAGATGAGAACATACATTAACTCACTTTTTAAGGAGTCAATGTTGTATTTAGCGTAAATAAACATTTAAACCTCAAAGTTGCCAATGAGGACTCGTAATGCTCTTGTAAGGATTTCGAAAGATCAAGCCATAAGTCTTAGGGAGGGAGAAGAATAAAGAAACATAAGGTAAGAGTCCTCTTAGGGCCTGTTCTCTTCGGCATAAAACAACTGAACTGAACTAAACTGAACTGAATTGAACTGAACTGAAATGAATAGTGATATGTGAGAGTAAAAGTATTGTCAAGAGCTGATCTGAACTGAACTGAACTGAACTGAAAATAAGCTGGGGAGAACAGGCCCTTAGGGAGGGAGAAAGAATAAAAAATCAAAGTAAAATATTCACCCAAACCAAATCAATGTGGTGAGCTAATTATTCGAGGGACAAGCTAAGGAAACTCTACATCCTCCTACACCAAGTCGAGAAGAACTAAGAAAGTGCATAACCCCATCTACCAAGTGTTGATAAAAGAACACACTATAATGAAGTGATAACCAAAAGCACCATATCCACCTTCATTCTCAACCAACAAACCACGCCCATTTAACTAGTTTCACATCCAACCCCTAGCTAGTTTCTCCAGACTCCTTGAGGGAGTCGAAAAAGTAAACAATTTAGGGCAAGAGAATAATAACTCGACATCTTGGCACAATATGGTCGCTCAATAGACTTACTCCTATTCTCCCGCCACCGACATTAGACTCAATCCTCTAGGCTCGGATGGATTTTTATTTGGGTTATAATAATAGGCTAGGGACAAGGTGTTGAAGAATTTAACTATTTGGTGCTTACCTACTTGCGGAGCTTGACAAAACTGTTAACTAGATATTTCATAATAAATCTCAAAACAAAAATGTCAGACGTCATCATAATAAGGACACTCCAAATTTATTCAATCAAATAAGACTACATCTCCTTGGGTTGTAATGATAGGCTGGGGACATGGTTACTCGGAAAAATTAAGGAAAAAGAGAAAAAAAGAGGGAAAAAAAACTAACTCATTAAAATGTCATGTGCAAGTCACGTGACATCAATTTTATCTCTTGTAGCAGGTTGTTATGTTATTTAATTTATGGAATATTAGGTTTATAGTTCATATCAACTGTGGATTTTCAATAATATGACATGTTTATTGAAGATGGTCCATAGTTTGGACCTTTGATGTTAATTTTTCCTTTACTTTTTGACTTTTTTTGTTTTCTACTTTTTCTTTTTTTATGATATTCTTGCTACATTTGCACAAATACAACACAATCTTGCTTCACTTGAAACCACATCCTATTTATTCATTCTTTTGAGCATAAACCACGAGACATGTCATAAGGGCCAAATGCTTCACTAAACGAGGTAGGAAAATAAAGCAAAGATCCCATTTGGTTTGTAATGAAGTTAATCAGTTTTGAGAAAAATTTCCAAATGGGCAAATGTAAAAGAAAGATGCGTTTGAAAATTAGGTGGTCCTAAATTAAAAAATAAAAACATAATTGTCTTTGTCTTTCCTTGAAGCGGTTCGGTCGTGATCTTGGAAAGATAGGGGAGCAAGCTCTCGATTAGACACATGCCATGCCGAAGATCCATGTACGCCACTAAGTAAATAATTTGTTGAAGGCTTGAACAATTAAGCTGACTTGGGTTAGCAAAGCAAGAGGCGACTCCACTTACCATGAATCACGAATTATGGGTTTCTGCAAGCTTTCAGTTTTTGACTCCTCTAACATTGGTGTACCTAGGATCAATTTAATGCGTCCGAAGAAAGTGCATAATCCTAGTCATAGGGAGAGCCGAAATAAACCAACAAGCTCTACTTCATTGGTTTAATCACAACGGAAATAAGAAAAAAAAAGGAGTAACCAAACTTGCCTTGAGCATAAAAACATGAAATGATTTTGATTTGCTAATTTTTTTTTCTTGATTTTGGAAAACAAAGAAGTAAGAAGGAAAAAGAATCAAAACAAAGCAAACTATTCACAACGTATAAAAAAAGAAATAATTAGACAATATATTATGTGTAATACTCCGAATTTCAAGCCCGATTCATTAATTACTAATTATGTTTATTAGTTAAATTACGTCCTAAAATTTTTCAATATATTTTCCTTATTATGATTTTGAGGCTAATTTAATATATTTAAGATTTACTAAAAGGTAAATTATTTTTATAAAGGAATAAGAACATAAAATAAAAACGATTTTTTCACGAAATACCACCAACAAATTTAAAAATTCGCCATATACCCTCAATGTTCAAAAATTCACATATACCCTTCAGTTTTCGAAAACGTTCACCAAATGCCCTTTTTCTAAGTCCCGTTAACTCACCGTTAGCGTTATTTACGATTTTGCCATCATTAAGCCTAAAACCTAATCTAACCCTCACCCTTACCCTAATCTTAATCCTAAACCTTACCCTAACCCTAACCCTAACTCCTTGGCAACTCCTCCCCCCTCCCCTCCCCTCCACCCCTACCCCTCTCCCTGGCCAGGCCAGCCGCATCACACCACCACTGACCCACCCCCCACGCCGCATCACACCAGTAACCCAGCGCCGCATTACAACACCACTGCCCCAGCCCAGCGTCGCGTCGCAGCGCCCTGTTTCTCTCTCCTCCTTCGCTCTCCTTTCTATCCGATCTACTCCACGGTTTCTCCCTCGCCGTGCTTCTGCCTCGATTAGAAGCCTCCCCCCTCGATTTTTTTCGGGTCTGCAATTTTGTGCGTTAGGTCTGCATTTTTTCGGCATCGAAGGGGAGGGGTGGGGGGCTTTTGAATTTATGGACTACGAGGGATGGGGAGGGGTGGGGGCTTTTGAATTTCTGCGCTATGGCGGTTACGGGGCTGCGAAAGGGAGGGGGGAGGGGTAGGGGCTGCAGCGGAGGGGAGAGGGAGGGGAAGAGGAGGGGGGATGCGGCAGTGGAAAGGAGGGGGATGCGGTGGTGGAGGGGAGGGGGAGGGGTTGGGGCCGGGGGGTTGTGCCTGGGGTGGAGCGGTGGTGGGCTGGGTGGGTTAGGGTTCGAGGTAAGGATTTAGGTTTAAGATTAGACTAAGGGTTAGATTAGGGTTAAGGTTAGATTAGAATTAGGGTTTAGGAGTAATAATGGCAAAATCGTACATAAAGCTAACGGTGACTTAACAATAGTAAGAAAAAGGGCATCTGGTGCACAATTTTGAAAAATCAATGGTATATGGTGAATTTTTTGAACATTGAGGGTATATGGTGAATTTTTTGATTTGTCAGGGGTATTTGGTGAAATAACCGAAATAAAAATGTGGAATTTCTCTTTCTCTCACCATTCTTCTTCCTTCACCTAGCAACCAAACACAAATATCATGATTTTTCTTCACTCCTCAATAAACCAACTTACTCTACCAATGTAAGTCCATTGTTTTTCTTTAACTTTCTAGAAGACCATCCATAGTTTTGCCCATCCCATCAAACTAGCTCAAGGTTTTCAAGCTTCTAGAAGCACCAACAATGGCTATAAATAGCCATGCTCATCACTTGAATCATTCACTCACTCAGTAGCATTTCGCCATCTCTATACCACCTACAAAAGAAGTTCCAAAGCCCTTTCTTTACCACATTCTTTCTACTCTATTATACTATTTTTTCCCAATTTCCGCATATAATAGTCGGAATTTTCCGAAACATCCTACATGAAAATTATATATCTCGAAGAGTTATTGGATTTAGACCCAAAAATCACTCGATTCAGAGTTCGGAGCAAGGAGTTATGCTCTCCTGAAATTTTCTGTTAATGCTGTCTTGTTCTACCCGCACTGCCACCTCTGCCAATCCGCGCCACCCCAGTGCCCTGCTTTTACTCGCTGCTATAATCAATTGTTACTTCTTGCTTCTAAATATCTCTCTACTTTCACGTTCTTTTTAAAATCCAAAGTCAACTATAAAAGGTATGGTTGTGATATTTTCTTTTGAGAAGCAAGAAAGTAAGATATATTGCAACAAACAACAAGCATGCTAAGACAGAAGCTTAGCAGCAAACCAACAGAGGCAAAGCCTTGGAAAAACTACTTACAAACCATCAAACCACCTATGCTCTCAAAGGGACATTCTCCTATACACTTGTATAATTATTTATACTGAATCTGTTTGCCAGTAGTTGTTGATGGAAGAGACCTTATCATTCCATAAGGCATTATTCCTAGCCTTTCACACCTAATTTGCAAGAGCAACAACGGCAGTCATGATCACCTTATTTCTGATCCCTTCACCTTTACAACTTATTAGCACCCAGGTCATTAGTTGATATAAGCTGTTATCATTTCTCCTGATGCCTAGTCATTGTTGGATATGAGTAGTACATCTCATGCTAAATAAGCATTCAAAGAATAAATGTGAGTGAGTTTCAATAGCAACACCACAAATACATTAATATGTGCATGCATTTATACCCATAATAGCCAATATGTCCCTGGTCAACAGTCTTTGCTTCAGGGCAAGCCATATAATAAATCTATGCTTTGGAATAGATAGTTTGTTTCAAACACCTTTGTTGTATCTCAGAGTTTACTCAGCAGCAGTGGCGGATCTTGGAACTTTAGTTATCAGGGGCCAAAAACTATTTACAGATATGGAGACACTATTTTAAAGTTAGACAATACGACTTTTTTTTTTGTATAGATGTATGATATTTATTTAATTATTAGATAATTTTCAACTTTGCAGAAAGACGAAATATGAGCGTTAAAAATTTAAAGTTCTAAATATCATAAAGTTAAATATGTATATAAAAAAATAAAAATAAAAAATAGTAATCAAGGAATTATAAAATAAAGCTTAAAAAAGAAAAGAAAATGCTGCCAAAAAAAAAAAGAAATACAAGCATCATGATTCATGAGCAGTTGAGCACGTGCCTTTTGTGGGTCCCTTACTCCCCCTTCCTCATTTCCTCTTTCTACATTTCCCTCTCACGGATAAAGCTGCGCCTACTATCTATTATACAGTAATATTGTGGGCTTTTTTTTTTTTTGGGCTAGACAGAATAGCAACTATATCTTTTCTCAAATCTTTAAGGCCAGGCCCAGTCCTGCCCCTTGAAAGATCCGCCTCTGCTCAGCAGGTAGAAGAGTTTATAAAGTTTAGCAATACTAAACTGATGAGAAACAATTTGTGAGATCTGAAGCCATAGTTTATCCTTCACACTGCAGATGCATTTCCATACCCAACTAGCACTATTGGGAGGCTTTATTATATCCCTCCCAATTTGCATCTTTTGTATAAACAGAGTGAACCCATCTCATCCAAAGATTATCACCATGTTTTTACTCTAAGCATGTGAAAATTCAGCACAGTTGCTCTCAAACGACAATGATCTCTGTGTTGTTATATTCCGATTAAAGATATGTCTTGCTTGTACAATTCTAGAGTCTGATCTACCAATAATAGAATTTGCAAGTATTTCTTAAAAGATAAATAACATGAAATATAAATTGGATTTACCAAACATTATGTTGATATTGTTTTTAAATTAGTCAAGTATGTATGATTACATGAAAGAAAACCTCATGTAATTTTCAAGATAACAAATAGAATTGCTAATTTTCAGGATGACGGGGCACACACATCTGTATGGCGAATACTAGTAATACGTGGAACTGATATTGACTTCATTCATATCTGTTGGGACTTAGTCTATCTAGATGTTAAAGATATATTTTAGGAATAAAGTGTTATTCCTAATAGGATTCTAGAAGCAGGATGTATATATATACTTTATTGATGAATGAGATTGACAAGAGAGATTAACCAAAACTTAACATGGTATCAAGAGCCAAACCTAATTCGATCGAACAACATCATCGAAAAGGAGTAAAAAACCGAAACCCCACAAAAACCGAAATCAAACAAAAACCGAGTACTCGAATTTTTTTTTCGAGTATCTTCCATTATCGATCATTGCTTCACTTCTACGCACGTACTCCTGTGGTGCTTGACGTGTAGTCATGACAGAATCTACCGAACCTAATCTCCCTAAACCGGATCCAACCTATTTTCTAGGCTCCAACAATAATCCAGGCAACTTAATCACTCCGATTCAGTTGAAAGATGACAACTTTGATGAATGGGCACGCGCGATTCACATGGCTCTGAATGCAAAACGTAAATTGGGCTTCTTGCAGGGCACTATTCTGAAACCTTCTACCCCAGAAAAATTGGCCGACTGGAGCACAATACATTCCATGCTTGTGTCCTGGCTCTTAAACACGATTTCCCCGACTGTTTGCAACTCTGTTTCGTTCTATGAAACTGCCCATGAATTGTGGGCTCATCTGCAGGAACGTTACTGCGTTTCGGATGGTACTCAGATTTGTCAACTCAAATCTCTAATTAGTGATTGCAAGCAGCAAAAGACGGAATCTTTGGCCGACTATTTCGGCCATTTGACTCGCCTGTGGGACGAGTTGTCCTCCCAGGAGGTGGCGCCTCACTGTTCTAAGGGTGGCGCCCAGTGTGAAGTAGTTCGCTTTCTCGAACAACAACGTTCGGACGATCGTTTGCATCGTTTCTTGATTGGTCTAGATGATTGTTATGGTCCCCTTCGCTCCCATCTAGTCGCGCAGGCCCCGTTGCTCACGGTGGCTCGCGCCTATCAAATAATGGCACAGGAAGAACGCTTTAGGGGCACTCGTTCTTCTCCCATGACGGGTGACGCCTTGGCCTTCAAACTCGATACTTGCTCAAAGCCCGGCATCACTACAGAATCGCTGCTGTGTACTCATTGTCACTTTGAAGGCCATGATATTACGGGTTATTTTGAGTTGATCGGTTACCCCGAACGGTGGGGGGACCGCCCGCGTGGCAAGCGCGGTGGGACAACGACTCGTGGCGGCAGGACGGGCTGCGAACGGGGTGGTCGAAGCACGCAACCAGCTCGCGCCAATAAAACCGTGGCTGGTGGTAGTGGCACGCACGAAAAAACCGGCGGTGGAGGTGGTGGGGCCTCTCAACCGCGCGATCCTGCAAGCACCGGTTTGGCAGGCATCACGCCTAATCAGTGGCAGAACCTCTTAGACTTGCTGAACATGCCTAAACGAAGGATCGTATGACTGGTAAGTGTTTATGGATAATTGATACGGGTGCTACACATCATGTGACAGGCGTGTTTTCCCAGTTATGCGCTGCACGAAAAATTCCTGGATGTCCAGTAGGTTTGCCGGATGGTAGTTCCGCAGAAGCTACTCATGAGGGAGATGTTATAATTCCTGGAAATCTTAAACTCTCTAATGTTTTATTTGTGCCAAACCTGGATTGTAATTTGATTTCCATTCCGCAGTTAGTCGATTCTGAAAATTGTAACGTCCAGTTCACTAAAACATCATGTGTATTATAGGACCGCAGGACGAGGACGCTGATTGGGGCTGGTGAGTGGGACGATGGACTTTTCTTTTTTCAGGACGTTCCAAAGGTGAAGATCAATGTTGTAGATGGCATGGCTTCTATTGGTATCTGGCATAAGCGTTTGGGTCAACCTTCGGAGAAAGTTTTGCGGCATTTACCGTGTGTGAGTGCCTCTGATATTAATGGTTGCAATAAAGATGGGTGTGATGTGTGTTTTTGTGCTCATCAACCTAAAACTAGTTTTCCTAGGAGTAATAGTAGAGCTAGTCGGATTTTTGAATTAGTTCATTGTGATTTATGGGGACCTTATAGAACGAAGTCTACTTGTGGAGCGTCTTATTTTTCGACACTAATTGATGATTATTCTCGTTCTGTTTTGGACATATTTGCTATATAATAAATTGGAGGTTGAAACTATGTTCTTGCATTTTGTGGCTTTGATTGATCGACAATTTAACCAAAAAATAAAATATGTGCACAGTGATAATTACACTGAGTTTAATTGCCTCAAACCATATTTTTTGCAACAAGAGATTATCTTTGAAACATCTTGTGTTAAAACCCCCCAACAGAATGGCAGAGTGGAGCGAAAACATGGCCATATTTTAAATGTTGCCCGGGCATTGAGATTTCAGGCTAATCTTCCTTTAAAATTTTGGGGGGATTGTGTGCAGGCAGCTTGTCATTTGATAGATCGAACCCCATCAGCTGTCCTTGATTATAAAACCCCATATGAGGGCTTGTTTGGTAAGCCCCCTGGAATGATAGCTATCAGGGTCTTTGGGTGCTTGTGTTATTCCTATAATATTTCCCATGGCCTGGGGGTGATAAATTTTCTAGTAGGAGCAGAAGGTGTGTGTTTCTTGGTTATTCTTATACTCAAAAGGGCTGGAAATTATATGATTTAGAAACCAAGAAATATTTTGTTTCCCGCGACGTAAAATTTATTGAACATCACTTCCTTTTTAGTGAGCCGGCACCTTTACCTGTGTCACATGACGTTCCTAATGATGTGGTCTATTATGAGGAAGAAATGAGTATGCCCCTAGATGACACACCGGGAATGGTTGTTGGTCCTATAGGCGATCCGGCAGGTGGGGCGGTGCCGGATACGGTGGATCCCGTGGCGGACGGTTCCGTCCAGGGAGGGTGTAGATAAGGCAATGTTGAGGAGTTGGGAAGAGGAAAACGAACCAATATCCCGAGTAAAAAGTTGCAGGATTTTGTTACTCATACTGTAGTGAAAAAGAAAAGTTCATCAACTTAGGCACCTGCTTCGACAACCTCCTCAGGTACCCCATATCCTCTTACACATTATGTTAGATGTGAAAAGTTTTCTCCTAACCATCGCAGGTTTCTAGCAGCTATAACTACAGGGCGCCCTCCCAAATCATTTAAAGAGGCCATGAAACATGAAGGGCGGCGTAATGCCATGGGAGTTGAGATACAAGCTCTGGAAAATAAGGGCACATGGGAGTTGCAGCCACTTCCTCCAGGAAAGAATGCCTTGGGGAGTAAGTGGGTATATACAGAAAAGTATGATGAGAAAGGAAACCTTCAGAGGTTGAAGGCACGATTGGTTATATTTGGTCATCATCAGGTGGAAGGAATTGATTATAATGAAACTTTTCCCCGGTAGCAAAAATGACTACAGTACGTACTTTCCTGGCAGTTTCAGCAGTAAAGAAATGGGACATTCATCAGATGGAGGTCCACAATGCCTTTCTACATGGTGATTTGGAGGAAGAAGTGTACATGAAAATTCCACCTGGTTTTCAGGGAAATAATTCTAATCTAGTGTACAGGATGAAGAAATCATTGTACGGGTTAAAGCAGGCACCTAGATGTTGGTTTGCAAAATTGGCCACTGCTTTGAAAACATATGGGTTTAAGCAGTCTTATTCTGATTATTCCTTGTTTATGTTCACTAGGAATAATATTCAGCTGAATATTCTCATCTATGTGGATGACATGATTATTGCCGGAAATGATAAAAAAGCGTTAGTGAACTTCAAAACTTACCTTGGGAAATGTTTCAAAATGAAGGATTTACGTGCTTTGAAATATTTCCTTGGACTGGAGATAGCCAGGGGGCCACAAAGAATTTTTATGAGTCAAAGGAAGTATGCATTGGATATCATTGCTGAGGCAGGATTACTTGGGGCTAAACCTGCAGAGTTTCCTATGGAGCAGCACCATCAGCTGGCTGTGGCAGATGGCCCTGTGTTTGATGATCCCGAGAAATATCGCAGATTGATGGGCAGGTTGATTTATCTGGCTGTTACGAGACCTGATCTGGCATATTATGTTCACATTTTATCAGAGTTTATGCAGGTTCCGAAGGTGATTCATTGGGAGACCGCTTTAAGAGTGGTTCGATACTTGAAGAAGAATCCAGGATAGGGCATATTATTTCGCTCTGATAGTGATCTCTGCCTTAAAGGTTGGTGTGATTCGGATTGGGCTAGTTGTGCTCTTACTCGGAGATTTGTGAGTTGGTGGTTTGTATTGTTAGGATATTCCCCTATTTCCTGGAAGACTAAGAAGCAGCCTACAGTTTCTTGGTCATCTGCAGAGGCAGAATATTGTTCAATGGCTGCTATTGTGTGTGAATTAAAGTGGTTGAAATTGTTATTAGGGGATCTCGGAATTCAACATTCTGCAGGAATGCGATTATACTATGATAGTCAATCTGCCTTATATATTGCCCAGAATCCGGTGTTTCATGAATGTACTAAACACATTGTGGCAGATTGTCATTTTGTTCGTGATGCTGTGACTGAAGGCCTTTTGAGTCCGTCCTATGTTCCTACAAAGTTTCAGCTGGCAGATATTTTTACAAAAGCACTTGGTAGGAGTCAATTTGAATTATTGTTGTCAAAGTTGGGCATTCGTGATTTGCATGCTCCCACTTGAGGGAGGGTGTTAGGAATTAGTCTATCTAGATGTTAAAGATAGATTTTAGGAATAAAGTGTTATTCCTAATAGAACTCTAGAAGCAGGATGTATATATATACTTTATTGATGAATGAGATTGACAAGAGAGATTAACCAAAACTTAACAATATCGAATATGTGTTGAATTTGAATAAATGAAGTGCTATTCTCTTTAGACTATTGTTTTACATTTTACCAAGCTATTACATGCCTTACAGGAAAAAATCGGGAAGTTAATACTGAGAGAGAGCTATTGATCATACATATACACAAGGACAAAAAGATGGAGACAAAGAATCACATGAAGGAGGAGCTAGAGTGAAAGAAAGAATTTGCTGCTACCTTGACTAAGCTCATACAAAACTAATATGATGCAGTGAGATAAGCTTATGGGTGGTGGGATGGAAGGTCGATGTAGGAGTTGATTGCAAAGGTTCAAAGGCGGTGACTAATCTGAGAAGGGGGGAAGTTAAAGTGCTATGTGATTATTTACATAAAATCTGTTTAAATTCCTCTCTGTTACTAACATTGCTCAAGTGCGGATTAGATGGTGATATCAGAGACACTGTGAATGAGATGTTATCTATGGGAATTCACCTTGATGCTCGGACATTTTCCGGTTTGATGCATCATTTTGAAGTTCGATGTGATTTCAGAATTATAAAAAAGCTACTCGAAATGGTAAGACAATGTGGTTTAGGACCAGATGCTTACATGTATAAGACACTTGTTCGTGCTTATTGTAAGTGTGGAAGGGCTACTCTTGCACTAAGATTATTTGAAGACATGAGGAACTCAAGTTTTGTGCCTGATGTAGAGATAAAGTCGTTGCTACTCAAAGGACTTTGGAAGGAAGGAAGACTAAGAGAAGCCCGTTATTGAAGAGACTTGTAAGGAACGAGAGAACATCCTTCTACTATAAATGTACACAAGCTATACAGTGGGAGTTTCTAAGACACTATTGGTTAGTGGTGTTATGCGATACTCATATGTACTTATTTCAGCTGATTCACATAGTGTTATGCTTTTATGTGCAGCTTCTCCTTGAATTTCCAGGTAATGATGCTAATTCCTCATTATTTTCCTCTTTTAGTTTGAATCTTATGTCTTGCATGTTTATTCAGTTTCTGATTTATGTTATTTATCCTCTAGCTTGTTTCAGATTTATCCTTTTTTTATGATTTAAGGTGATTTAGATTTGAGCAACAGGAAGGCTGCATCCTGGGGAAATCGTTTACACTCAGGCTCCTGAAAAAGACTACCTTAAGGCAACTATCCGAACTGTTATACAAATACACATGTGTGAACCTCTTGGTGATATCCTTGTTTTCCTTACTGGAGAGGAGGAGATTGAGGATGCTTGCCGTGAAGTTAATAAAGAAGTGGAAAATTTATGTATCTAATTATTTATGTTTCAACTGAGCATAATATGCTTAATGAAATGAGTATATATATATATATATATATATATATATATATATATATATATATATATATATATATATATATATATATATTATTGATTTTGTATTGATTAATAATGAAAAAAGTATATTTTTTGCGTTTTTTTGTGGTTTGTGGTTTGGGGTTGGGGGTGGGGGGGGGGGGGGAGGGTTAACTAATCTGGTTTGGGAAAAAACCGGATAAGTTAGTGATAAACTGATCCAGTTTTAGACCGGATCATTTTGTCCCTCATAGCTGCTGCGAGCCCATTTGATTCAGACCAAAACCTGCTCAGTAAGTCCGGTTTTGACCGGATTGTGCTTTTTTCCACTAGTGTTTTGTGAGAAATAGCCTATACATGTGTTAGCTACAACAACTTGATTCCACTAAATGATATTCCGAACACCAAGCCCTCCACTAGATTTAGAAGTGCAGACAAAAATCCCAAGCAATGTATCCAGGGTTGTTGCTATCATTGGAACCATGCCAGAGGTAATTCCTACAAATAGCATTTATCTTATGCATCACATATTTAGGCAAAATAAAAATATGTGTCCAGTAAACACAAATGGACATAAAAACTAAGTTAACAAGTTGGAGTCTTCCACTGTAGGATAGATTTCTATTGCTCTAAGTCTTCATTCTCATGCATATTTTGTCAATAAGAGCCTCACAATCATCAACATTCAGCTTCCTAGTGCTGATGGGGACACAAAGGTATTTAAATGGGAGTATGTATGATTACAAAGGTTTTTAATCATGCAATGAGCAATAGTTAAGGTAGGGCTAAGTTGAATAATGTCAGAAAGAATAGAAGCTCAATTAGGCATACATTCACCAGGCAGTTTCTTGTAGAAATCCAAAAAAGGCAGTACAATAGCATAAGGA
This sequence comes from Beta vulgaris subsp. vulgaris, assembly GCF_026745355.1. NCBI lineage: Eukaryota > Viridiplantae > Streptophyta > Magnoliopsida > Caryophyllales > Amaranthaceae > Beta > Beta vulgaris. The sequence continues at coordinate 39,222,129 of NC_079207.1, read as the reverse complement.
GTATCCACCCATTGACCATGAAGATTCTGAACAGCTTTGATAATATCTTCTTCTGTCTAGCCAGGGGTCTTGTTGTTTAGAATAGAGAACATCACTTTTTGTTGTAAAGCAACATGATGATCTCTCAACGCAACCTTGTATTCTTCGTGGGTATCTCTCTCTAGCTGAGCAAGACTATAATCACCAGGATTAGAGTGCATCTCCTGTTGAATAATTAGTAGCCTGCGCTTTGCTTCCTGTTCAGTCTTCTACAAATCATCTTTCCCTCTTCTATCAAGTTTTTTTAGATCTATTTGAAGTAGCTTCAGTTTCCTTAGGATCTGGAACGTAGGAACACCATATGCATAGGTCTCCCCCAACCTTTGCTCTCATTGAAACACTAATGATTAAAAAACCGGAAAGGCTTCTTCCCATGGTCAATGAAACATGTTTTAATGAGAATAGAGTGGTAATCAAACTCGCGCTATGGCACGAAGAAAACCCCAGCATCAGGGAACTCATCATTCTATTCAGAGTTAGCCATGAATCTATCAATTTTAGACACGACTCTCTGATCTTCAACTTGTTTATTATTCCAGGTAAAGAACCTAAACTCTAGCTTTTAGATCTTCTAACTGACAGTGAGAAACACATCTCCTCGTAGGGGTCTCTTTGTTTCCGTGGTTATAGATCCAACCCTTTAATCTATGTTCAGAATAAAATCAAAATCCCCACCTATGCACCATGGCTCAGTAGCTTGAGCAACAACAGAAGACAAATCATGGCATAATTTTCCCCTTCCATGTACATCATTACAACCATAAATGAAAGAAGGTAAGTGTTGTGACTCTAAGTCGATGTTATTTTGATGATGCTACATACTTTGTGCTATAACATGAATGTATGTAACAGTGATCAAAGAAAGGTCTGAAGATTGGAAGTTCAGGAAAGATTGAAGACTTTGAAGAAATGAATAATCAAGATTGTGTTCCAAGTTTAGTTACTATGTGCAAATGTAATATATTAGAACTATGTGATACATTGTGTGCCAAATATAGAAATGTGAAATTAGCATGATTATTACTTTCTTAGAGTTAAGGAAATAAATAATCATTTTGATTTATATATCTATATTAAAAGGAAATAGAAATTCGAATTTCAAGATTATCAAAGAAAATGATTTTGATAAAGTTTTAACAAAATCGATTTATAAAAAGATTTTATAAAAATTGGATTTAAAGAGTTTTCGAAAAAATTGGGTTTAACAAAATAAACCGAGATAAAATAGTTTTATAAAAATAAGATTTTCATAAACTGTTTTGATAAAAAGGATTTCGAAATAAATGAGGAATATGAGATAAAGAGTGTTGACCTTTGAGTTTTGAAGATGACCTAACCACAAAAGACATAGTATGTTTTATTTATGTTGTTGCAAGGTAATTCATGCTCGAGCTAAGAGAATACTTGATTGAAGATTAAAACGGAGAATTAATCAAGATCGAAGTAAAGATGTTCGAGGATGAAGAATCAAGCATGGAATGAAGATTAGAATACATTAGGGTTATTTATTATCTTCATGTTAAGGTTGAGTAAAAGCTTAATTAAGTTCGTGGTGAATTCTCAAAGGAACTTGGTTCTGTTCCCATGAAAGGAACAAACCTGGCACTATAGGAACAAGGTTAGGGAACAAGACTTAAAACTGATTTAGGAACTCCTAAGAGTATCTAATGTTGTGCGCCTAAGTTAAATTTGCGCCCAATATGTTAGTTAGAGTTTTTAGGGTTGTTTTAACTAAGATCCACTATTTTAGGAATTTAGTTTAAGTTTGTTAGGAAAAGATTTTAAAAAGATTTTCTGATTTTTAATTTAACGATTTTCAAATCTTATCTTTTTATCTTTTATCTTTTATATTTTATTTAAAAGATTTTGTTTTCAAAAATAATATTTTCCGGTTTTTAAAATGTTTCGGTTTTAAAAATATAAAACTGTTTTTCCGTTTTTATTAAAGATATTTTGAAAAAGATATTTTTCCTAAAAACTAGCTAAAGTATTTTATTTATTTATTTCCTAAAAATTGATTCACGCCTAAAGCTACTGCTACACGTTTATGTAGTTAGTGGATTTAGTGGCTTAGTTAATTATCCTCCAAGTATTTAATTAAATTAAAAATGATTTAAATTCTTCAAGTTTTGTAAAAACCACGTATATGTGTTACTGCTTCTTATGAAGTGAAGTAGTGGATTAGTGGATGTTATTACTGACATGAATAATTAATTTAATTTAATTAATTAATTAACATCATGGAGATCATGTGATAATGGTCTAATTAGTGGGAAATGTCTTGTCTTAATTGTCTATAAATAGGCGCCTAATTCATTTGAGAAAATTTGTCTGACTTAGTTAATTTGTCTTAAGTTATCTAAAGTGTCAGTGCCTTTTCCTTAAGAGAATTCATACTTACATTAATCGAGTTTATTACTCTTCCATTGTTTTACAAAGTGTATTTTTGAGAAAAAGGGTTTGAGTGAACTCTTGTAAGTGTGAGAAAGCTTTGAGTGAAGCAAGAGAAAGAGAAAGAGAAAGAGAAAGGAATTCGAGTGAAGTTTGAGAGAAACGTCAGTTGTGGGAACTGTCGTTGGGAACTTGAGTTGAGTGACTTAAGTTGAGAATCGAGAGAAAAGTAATAGGTTGTAATCAGAGTTGTTTTGGCCTATTATAGTGGAAAGTTGTTTAAAATCCCTTGTGGTCGAGGTTGTTTCTTCCTACTAGGCCTAGGAAGTTTTTCCTCGTAAATCTCTCGTGTTCCCATTGTTTGTTCCCAAGTTTACTTTTAATTCCGCAAAAAGTATAGCTTATTCTCTCACTATAATTCACCCCCCTCTTATAGTGCTCATATTATACAACAATTGGTATCAGAGCGGGAACTCTAATATTCAGGAAACCCTGTTGAGTTCAAGATCTTAAAAATATGAATACTAGAGAGAAACTGGAAGAAGGGTACTCTACGCAGAGGCCACCAATGTTCAATGGTAAGTTTTACACTTACTGGAAGAACAAATGGAGATCTTTATCAAAGCCGACAATTACCAGGTATGGAGAGTCATAGAGGTAGGTGATTTTGAAGTCACTACCACTAATGACAAGAATGAGGTAATTCCTAAATCTATATCTGATTTTGATAAAGCGATTTCGAAAAGATGGAAATTAATGCTCTTGCTATAAAACGCTTCATTGTGGTCTTGGACCTCATGAACACAATCGTGTCATGGGATGAAAACCGCAAAACAAATTTGGGATCTTCTTGAAGTCACTCATGAAGGTACGAGTGAAGTTAAGAGATCAAAAATAGATCTTTTGATGAACCAATATGAACTTTTTCAAATGAAATCAAAAGAGTCTATCCAAGACATGTTTACACGCTTTACTAATATTATTAATGAGCTAACATCTCTTGGTAAAGTGATTACATCTGAGGAACAGGTACGAAAGGTCCTAAGGAGCCTTCCTAGGGATCGATGGATGGCTAAGGTAACTGCCTTACAGGAAACTAAGGACAAGTTCAATTTGGAACAACTTGCTGGTTCCCTTATGACTCATGAGTTGCAATTGGACAATGAGAATGGAGACATGTCCAAGCAAAAATCGATTGCCTTAAAAGCTGATGAAAGTGAAGACTCAGAAACTGATGAAGAAGAATCCGCTCTCATGGTCCGAAAATTCAAAAGAATGTTTAGGAACATGAAGAATGGAGATTACAAAGGTAAGAATAAGAAATATTCTAACAAACTTGTTTGTCATAAGTGTGGCAGTTCTGAGCACTTCATCAAGGATTGTCCCCAATGGGAACAAGAAAAAGGCAAAGGAAGGGAACGAAGCAGAGATAGGAACAAGGAATACAAAATCCTATACTCGATCTGACATGAAGAAAGTTATGGTTGCTGCATGGGGAGACTCTGACTCCGAAAAAGAAGATGATCCTCAACCAAATGAGGAGACTGCAAACTTCTGTCTTATGGCTCTTGACAATTCCGAATCTGATGAAGAGATTGAATCTCTTGAGGCAAGTCTAGACACCATCAAAACTCGTCTTAATTCTTTAAGTAAAGAAAAAGTTATTTGAGTTTATTGTTGACGCTGTAAATGATTGCAAAGATGAGACCATTAAACTAAAACAATGTCAACATGCTTTAATGTTGCAAAGGAACATACCTCTTGGCTTAAAAGTGTTCGAATTGTATTGAGAAAAGATTTTTCGAGTTGTTTGACAAAAATCTTAAATTAAAAGAGGATTTCGAAAATCTTAAAAATGAGACTACTTGTTAAGTCTTGAGTTATCACAATAAAAGAGTTTGTTCCTGAAGTAAGTTCATTTGACATTAAGTCAGTTCCCTTGCAAAGTTTCAAATCTGAAATAAACGAATTGAAAAATCATGTTTCATTTTTGGAAATTGAAAATAATGAACTTGTAGGGGAACTGCACCAAATGAGAAATGAAAAGAAAATGCTACCTATTCCAAACTGGATTAAGAACCCTCAAACAAAACGAACGAAGGTCTTGGTTTTAATCACAAAAAGAAATTTGAAAAACCTAAAAAGAGAGTTGATTTACCAAGTGATAAAGTTTGTATGTTTTGTGGGAACACTGGTCATTTAGGAACTCTTGTCCTAAAAGACTTGGTCGCATTAATGAGAACTTGGAAACAAGTAGAGTAATTTGGAAAAAGAAATCTATTGTTCCTGAAGGAAAGGAACCCAAGAAAGATTGGGTTCCTAACTCTAACAATTAGTTTTCTTGCAGGTTGGAGTGAGGGGGAACAACACATGGTACCTAGACAGTGGTTGTTCTAAGCATATGACTGGAGATAAATCAAGATTTCTCTCACTCTCAGCCTATAATGGTGGAAGTGTGACTTTTGGTGACAACAAGAAAGGTAACATAGTTGCCATGGGCAAAGTTGGTAAGTCATCGTCACATTCCATAGAAAATGTGTTTCTAGTTGATGGATTAAAGCATAACTTGTTAAGTATTTCCCAATTCTGTGATAAGGGAACTGTGTGAAGTTTAATAGTGAAAAATGTTTAATTGTCAACAATAGCACAAAGGATTCATTTTGGAAGGAACAAGGAAAGGGAACACATATGTTGTGGATCTCAACCTTGTTCCCAAAAACAATTCACATGCCTTAGTGTTATTGATGATGATTCATTTTATGGCACAAGCGTCTAGGTCATGCTAGCTTTTCTTTGCTTGACAAACTGCGTTCTAAAGAACTAGTTTTAGGTTTACCTTCACTAAGTTTCATTTAGATCATGTTGTGATGCATGCGCAAAAGGTAAGCATGTTAGGTCCTCTTTCAAGTCCAAAATGTGGTAAGTACCACAAGACCTTTAGAGTTAATCATATGGATTTATGTGGACCTATGAGGATACAAATAGGAGTGGAAAGAAATATGTGTTGTATTGTAGATGACTTCTCTAGATTTACTTGGGTTATTTTTCTTTCTAGCAAGGACGAGACTTATGATGAGTTCCTTGTCTTTGCAAAGAAAGTTCAAAATTTGAGTGGTCATAAATTCTACACCTTAGATCCGACCATGGAAAGAATTTGAGCACTTTAGTAGAGACAATGGATTAGATCACAATTTCTCGCCCCTAGAACACCTCAACAAAATGGTGTTGTTGAAAGGAAGAATGAACACTAGAAGAATGGCTAGGACTATGTTGATAGCTAGTGGCTTCCTAAAAACTTTTGGGCAGAAGCTGTGAATACTGCTTGTCATATTATAAACGGCCATGGTAAGACCTTTATTAAATAAAACTCCTTATGAGCTGTATTTTGGTAAAAAGCCCAATATTACATATTTCAGAACATTTGGATGTAAATGTTTTGTTCATAATAATGGGAAACAAAATTTGGAAAATTTGATGCTAGAAGTGAGAGAGCTATTCTTAGGATATTCTTCTAGTAGCAAGCTTATAGAGTTATAATAAAAGGTCTATGTGTGTAGAAGAAAGTGTGCATGTTATTTTTGATGAAACAGATAAATTTGATGCAAGCACACAGGTTGAGATGACTTCGAAATAGGATTGGCAAAAGATCAAGTCTTATTGATGAGACTTTGGAAGACGAAGTCATGGGAACAAAGCCAAGGGAACAACATCATGTTCCTGTTCCCAATGAGAAAGAAGAAGAATTAGGTGATGATACACATGTGAATGAATCCACTATTGTTGAACCTGGTTCCCAAGTACAGGGAAATGAAGATGATCAAGGAAACCAAGTTTCCATCCAGGATTTCCAACCAAAGCCTTGGAAAACTCATCGTTCCCATCCTGTGGAACTAATAATCAGTGACATAAAAAGGGAACTCAAACGAGATCTCAATTGAAAAATTTTGTGCTTTTCTTTTCTTCATGTTGGAACCTAGGAATCATGAAGAAGCTCTCACTGATGCTGATTGGATCGTAGCTATGCAAGGATGAACTTCATCAATTTGAAAGAAACAAAGTTTGGCACCTTGAACCTAACCTAAACATAACAAGGTTATTGGTTTAAAGTGGGTGTTTGAAACAAATTGATGAGTTCGGAACATATAAGAAACAAGGCCAGGTTAGTTGTGAAAGGATACAATCAACAGGAAGGCATTGATTATGAAGAAACTTTTGCTCCGTTGCAAGATTGGAAGCAATTAGAATTTTCATAGCTTTGCTGCCTTCATGGGTTTTAAATTGTATCAAATGGATGTAAAATGTGCTTTTCTAAATGGTTATCTTAATGAGGAGGTATTTGTAGAACAACCTCCAGGTTTTGAAATAAAGAATTTCCTAATCATGTCTTTAAGCTTGACAAAGCTCTTTATGGGTTAAAGCAAGCTCCAAGAGCATGGTATGAAAGACTTTCTAAGTTCCTTCTTGAAAATGAGTTTAAAAGAGGAAAATTGGATCGAACCTTGTTTTTAAAATCAAAAGGAAAACATTTATTAGTTGTTCAAATATATGTTGATGATATTATATTTGGTGCCACTAATGAATCTTTGTGCAAGGACTTTGCTAATCTCATGAGTAAAGAATTTGAAATGAGTATGATGGGGAGCTCAACTTCTTCTTGGGGTTGCAAATCAAGCAAACAGAAGAAGGAATCTACATCCATCAACAAAAGTACATAAAGGAACTATTGAAAAAGTATGGTTTGGAAGCATCCAAAGTAAATCATACACCTATGGGAACTTCAACCAGATTGGATGAAGATTCTATAGGAAAAGTGTGGATCAAACCAAGTATCGAGGTATGATTGGCTCATTACTATATCTAACTGCAAGTCGTCCTGATATTGCTTTCAGTGTAGGGTTATGTGCAAGGTTTCAAGCCAATCCAAAGGAATCTCATCTCACAGCTGTGAAGAGAATCCTAAGATACCTCAAGGGAACAGATGATTTAAGCCTATTCTATTCGAGAAGTGATACCTTTGAATTGAAAGGATTTGCGGATGCTGACTATGCAGGAGATCTGGTCAATAGGAAGAGTACATCAGGTATGGTTCAGTTCCTTAGTCATAGTTTAGTTTCTTGGAGCACCAAGAAGCAAAACACAGTTGCTTTATCTACAGCGAGGCTGAATATGTTGCAGCAGCAGCATGTTGTTCCCAAATGCTATGGATAAAACAACAACTACGTGACTATGGAATTACTTTGAATGTGTTCCCATCTATTGTGATAATACTAGTGCTATTAGTATTTCTAAAGATCCCGTGCATCATTCAAGAGTCAAACACATCCATATTAGGCATCACTTTCTGAAAGATAATGTTGAAAAGGGTCTTATTAAAATGGAATTCTGTGAGACTGAACGTCAAATTGCAGACATTTTGACAAAGCCCTTAAATAGAGATAGGTTTGAGAAATTGAGACTTGAACTTGGCTTAATCAAGTTGAAATGATTGCTACAATATTCCCCTTTGTGTTGATTCTTTGGCATTATTCGATGTTTTTATTTGCTTAAATACATCACAATTCTTATATGATTATTTCATGTGTATAAGTAAAAATGTCTGAAAACTGCTCACCAATGTCCAATAATATTCCCCTTATTGTTCATAAGACAATTCTATGCCTTAAGTGATGACAAAGGATTAAAAGAATTAATGGTGTTCCAAAGTAGCAAAATTTCTTGTTTCCATTCATTGTTCCCAAACGCTGTTCCCAGCGTTTGAAGTTTAGATTTTTTTTTCTTTCAAAATTCAAAAATCCCAAAATATTCTGTTCAGATTTTTTTTCTAAAAATCTGATTTTTTCCTTATAACTCTCAAGTTAGTTGAAGATATTTTTTTAATAGATAGAAGATTTTTTTCTCCATAAAACGTGTACATACACGGTTTTTTATTTTTTCTTTCCTTAAACCAAAACAAATTTTTTTTTTTCTTCTCATAAAACCGAAAATACTCCACAAAATATGAATACCAAAAAACTTCTCACTCTCTCTCCTCCCACAAAGCCGAAAAACCCTCTCCTTCCACTTAAATTGAATCACCTACACCCATGGATATTTCTCCAATTCTCATCAAGAATTCTAAGGAAAAAGGAAAAATGAGAAGAACGTTGAAATGGAGGTTGAAGAACATGCAACAAGTGAGGGGGAATCGATGTTCCGAGAGAGGAACAACAGAGTTGCTCGAAAAAATTCCACGGACTAGGTATGTCATGGACTTTTTATTGATGTTTCTTGGTGCAAAAGAGTAAATTTTCGCCAATTGCTCAATATGATTAAGTTTCAAGGTTGGGAGAATCTTTTGTGAAATTGTTATGGAAATAGTTTGATTCCTAAATATGGACGAATTTTGTGAAAACTTTTCCATGGATGAAGAAGGAAATTGTTCACTTTGTAAAGGGAACTCAAATTGATTTTAATGCTAAAATTTGGGTAAATTGCTTGGTGTTCCCGTGAGAGGAACTGATGTTTATTTCAAGAAACAACGTGGTCCTATCCATTTTCGGATATTCTCTTTTGATCAATTGATTGTTAATATGGTGGTCAAAAGGGAAAACATTTCTTGACATAATCTTCTTCTCCCTACCACAAAATTTTATTTCACATCCTAAAGAAAGCTTATTGCCTCGTCTTTCAAACGTGCTCAAGTTAGCATGTTGGATTATTTATATTCATTGTTTAGCCCTCATAACACATAAACTTTCCCTCTTTAATGATTCACACATTGAGTCATTGATTGAAAATGGATTTGTTGTTGGCTATGGAGCTCTTAGTAACCGAAATTCTACTTAAGTTCAATGTGAAAATTTCGGGAACTCACCATTGGTGTATCTACGGGAAATATGTTGAATGTGCGTGCCTTGAATAACTTGAATGTTTGTGTTGTGAATGGAGAAGTATAAGGGAGGGCTAACTTGATGATGATGAGGATGATGAGTATGATGATGTGGAAGAAGAAGAAGAAAAAGAATTGAAGAGAAGAAAACAGAAAAAGGAAAAAAAGAAAGAAAAGAAAACGAAAAAGAAAAAGAAGAAGCTAAGAAGAAAGGGAAGAAGGTGGTTGATGAGGTGGTGAAACCGGTTAAAAAGCACTAGACTAGTCAAAGAGTTCAAAAATGAAAGTGCTTAATTTTCCTTTGCTTGATGCAGAAAGTTTTGAGGAAGATGAAGTTAGGGTGATTGATAGGGAAGATTATGAATCTAACCTACCTCCTTCTAGGGAACGACTCCTGTTCCATGGAAACCAATCCTCCTTTTCCTCCATCTCCACAAAAATCCTCACCTCTACCTAGCACCACAAAATGATCCTATCCCTCCCTCTACCTCAAAACCCTCCTGTTCTAAAAGGTAAACAGATGTGTGTTCCCATTCCGAGGAACAACCTGCTGTTCCCAAACCTAAGGAACAAACAGCCAACCAATCCTTCTCAATGCTCCCTCGTCTTCTCAAAATCCTACCATTGGTTCTATATATACTCTAGCTCATTCGGAAGCAATGATGGAGTTTGCTACGGAAGCTAAGGATTTGAATGGGTTAGTGAAAGGGGTAATGCACAAAGTTGACAAAGCCTTGGAGGACAACAAGGATATGGTCGGCTTGGTGAACTTTCTCCTCATTCAAGTGATAACTCTGTATTGAAGTTGGAAGATTGTGCTCAAGGAATGACATACTTGGCCGAAAATCATCAAGAAGTGATGGCTAAAGCTTATGATGTGGTGGAAGAAATGAGCAACCTCCCTCTCCTAAACATAAACTTTCTATTTAGTTTTGTTTTTTGTTGGGAACATGAACTTTTTAATATTTGTATTTTTTATCTTCTCCTTTAATCATGCTACAATGGAACTTGTTAATTTGATAATTCTAAGTTTGATCTTTTTGCATGTGTGCGTCTAAATGAATGGCTAATATTCTTGGATTGCGGTTTTGAGAGTTGAATGCTTTATTTGCTTATACTAACCAACTTATTTCTTACAAGTTTGGTGCTGTGATGTGTTTAGTGAATAAATTCATCTTTTGAAATCGTGGACTATGTTTTTGAAGATGCCAAAGGGGGAAAGAGAAAGGCAATCAGAGTAAATTTTTTTTTTTGTCATGGATAATGTTCTCATGTTTTTTTTTTTATACAAAAGAACGAGTCTATAATACTTAATTTAACTTGGTTACACACTTTGTTAAAATTGTTTTATATGACTTATGTATTACATTTTATTATATATATGCCTTTTGTTGTCATCTTCAAAAAGGGGGAAATTGTTGACCCTTGAGTTTTGAAGATGACCTAACCACAAAAGACATAGTATATTTTATTTATGTTGTTGCAAGGTAATTCATGCTCGAGCTAAGAGAATACTTGATTGAAGATTAAACGGAGAATTAATCAAGATCGAAGTAAAGATGTTCGAGGATGAAGAATCAAGCTGGACTGAAGATTAGAATACATTAGGGTATTTATTAATCTTCTTTTAAGGTTGAGTAAAAGCTTAATTAAGTTCGTGGTGAATTCTCAAAGGAACTTGGTTCTGTTCCCATGAAAGGAACAGACCTGGCACTATAGGAACAGAAGTTAGGGAACAAGACTTAAAACTATTTAGGAACTCTAAGAGCTCTAATATTGTGCGCCTAAGTAAATTTGCGCCCAATATGTTGTTAGAGTTTTTAGGGTTTTGACTAAGATCCATATTTTAGGAATTTAGTTTAAGTTTGTTAGGAAAAGATTTTAAAAAGATTTTTGATTTTAAATTTAACGATTTTCAAATCTTATCTTTTTATATTTTTATCTTTTATATTTTATTTAAAAGATTTGTTTTCGAAAAATAATATTTTCCGGTTTTTAAATGTTTCGGATTTTTAAAATATAAAACTGTTTTTCCGGTTTTTATAAAGATATTTTGAAAAAGATATTTTTCCTAAAAACTAGCTAAAGTATTTAATTTATTTCCTAAAATCTGATTGCACGCCTAAAGTTACTGCTACAGTTTATGTAGTTAGTGGATTTAGTGGCTAGTTAATTATCCTCCAAGTATTTAATTAAATTAAAAAGATTTAATTATTCTCAAGTTTTGTAAAACCACGTAATTGTTACTGCTTCTATATGAAGTGAAGTAGTGGATTAGTGGATTATTACTGACATGGAATAATTAATTTATTTAATTAATTAATTAACATCATGGAGATCATGTGATAATGGTCTAATTAGTGGGAAATGTCTTGTCTTAATGTCTATAAATAGGCGCCTAATTCATTTAGCTAAAATTGTGTCTGACTTAGTTAATTTGTCTTAAGTTATCTAAAGTGTCAGTGCCTTTTCCTTAAGAGAATTCATACTTACATTAATCGAGTTTATTACTCTTCCATTGTTTTACAAAGTGTATTTTTGAGAAAAGGGTTTGAGTGAACTCTTGTAAGTGTGAGAAGCTTTGAGTGAAGCAAGAGAAAGAGAAAGAGAAAGGAACTTCGAGTGAAGTTTGAGAGGAAACGTCAGTTGTGGGAACTGTCGTTGGGAACTTGAGTTGAGTGACTTAAGTTGAGAATCGAGAGAAAAGTAATAGGTTGTAATCAGAGTTGTTTTGGCCTATTATAGTGGAAAGTTGTTTAAAATCCCTTGTGGTCGAGGTTGTTTCTTCCTACTAGGCCTAGGAAGTTTTTCCTCGCTAAATCTCTCGTGTTCCCATTGTTTGTTCCCAAGTTTACTTTTAATTCCGCAAAAAGTATAGCTTATTCTCTCACTATAATTCACCCCTCTCTTATAGTGCTCATATTATACAACAAAAAGGAAATAAAATTGGTTATCAAGATTATGGATAAACATTGATTTAAATAAAACTTATCTTTTTAGAAATAAGGATAAAGATGAAAAGGATAAAGTTTTTTTTATAAAAAGAAAAGGTTTTATCCCTTAAATTAAGGAGTAAAAGATAAACATATTTTGAAGGATTTTCGATCATTCCATAAGTTATAAAAGGGATTATAACTAAGTTTCATAACTCATGTTTTCAGAGAGAAAAAATCGGAGATATTAAGAGCTGAAAACAATTTCATAAGACACAGAGTATAGCACTGTTCTAGTCAGATTGAGTAACTATTCGAAGCTTGTAATTGTCCTCTATTTGCTTGAATAAGAAGCACGCTTTTAAGCAATCATTTTTATATATTAAAATATTATAGAGAGTGGAAACACTTAGAGTTAAGTATTGGGAGCATTACTAGGGAGTTCCCATTATCAAGAAAGTCTCAACAAACCGAGTCAACTTTAGAAATTCGTAACTTTCTTAAACCGCGGCCAAATCTTGTGAAATTTGGAAAAAATATAGTATTATATATTGTAATACTATCGATAAACTATTGTGGCAAAATTCGTTCTCAATCTTTGGTAATCGCCGTTTTACTACCACTATTCTTGATTCCAGCGATTCTTGCACATCTTCAAAGAACTATCTCGAAACTATATCTATACTCATGGAAATTGGGTGCAATTTTGACACAATAAATTAGACATGATGTAGATCTTGAGAAAACCTATGATACCACTTGATGTGGAACTTGGTGTTCCAGATGGATAAGGAGGTGTCTTGATTAAAAGAAATGGTTATGCCTGTGTTTGAAAGGTGGAGATGGAGTGGATCTTGAAGGTAATGACTTCAAGTTTGGAACAAAGGCAACGACTTTCATCCTCTAGTCTAGCTAGTCTGATCAACATAAACAGAATCATGTAAAGAAATACTCTCAATAAGCAAAATCAATAACTCTGTATTATAACGAAAGCAACGAAATATATAATATATCTTATGTCCTAATCCAACTAGAATTAGAACAAATAGACTTTAATGCTAATCCAACTTGGATTAGTTAAAACCAACTCCTAAATGACTTGAATCATGTAAAATCCGTTCATAAGAATGTAGGCAAATTCATGATTTCTACTAAACCAAAACAACAAGAAAACATGAAATAAACTACTATAACACACGACCTATTAACTATAACTAACTATACTACATAGGATCTTCTTGTTTCGCATCAAGCTTGATTTTAGGTGGTTGACCTTCATAAATGATTTACTGATTGTTATGCATTGCATGTTGACTTATACATCAATCCCTATCTTAGTTTAGTTAGGTGACAACACCTCAAAAAATAGATTTTGCTGCTATAATTACGATTCTAAGCTCTCTAAGAAAGATTTTAGAGGTGTTTAGGATTATTTATTCCCTTTGCATATCCCATTTACATGTTAATCCCCATAACTTTACTTGGTTTTTGGATGTGAATCATAATTGTGACGTTTTACCACTTCGAGTGCTTTTTATAATTTGATTTCAATATTTTTAGTTACCCAGTTTAATCAAAACTTGACGTCTTTTTCGACTTAGCTTACTCTTAGTCAGTCTACCTTTGGAAGACCTCTAATCCTTGTTGTTCAACCCTTACTTGCTACTGGACTAGTTTAGTTGGATAGTTAGAACTTCTATTTGATCTTAGAGGAATTAGCAACGACCTAGTTTTTCACAAAAAATGGGCATAAATCTGTTGGCTCTCAATCAACGTAAATGGTTTCATGTTAATTTATGTCGAAAGCTGTTGTGTTAAACCCTCGACCAACTTAAATAGGGCCCTTACCACCGGCAAAATCATGGTTTCACTACTAGCGGCAGTGACTTTTTAATTCCTCAACAGTTTCACTCTGTCCCTAGTGCTTGCACTGCGCTCGTAGCTGGTCAGCACTACACCTAGAGTGAATTGTTGCACAGGGCGACCTTCCCTCCCTTATTCTCTATTCTCTTTCAAGATTCTTTCTCTCTCAAAAACTTCCCACTCTCTTTCTCTCTCACTATCTCAATCTCTCAGTATAATGTCATCCTCTCCTAATTGATTGATTTTAAGATTTGTGTAGCATTAACATCCTCACACAATCATTCTCTACATTCATTTTAGATTTGAGGTAAAGTTTCATGAACCCTAGAATTCGAGGATTTTTGTTTGTTATTTTCTTGTCAAATTAAGCAATTTACATGATTATTTAGTGTGTTATTATCACTATTTAGCATGCTTTTCTCATTAAATTGTCTAGTTTACTCGATTTTACTTGGAAATCATTCATAAATCCTAGAATTTGGGGATTTTCTTATTTGCGGTTTTTTTTTGTCAAATGAAGCACTCTAGATTATTATTGAGTGTATGATTATCATTATTTTGCATGCTTTGCTAACTTAATTGTTTAATTTACTCGATTTGATATGAAAATATCTCAAGAACCCTAGAGATTAGGGGTTTTGCCATAGTAGAATTCTTTTCAATTTTGGTATGTTCATCCGTCGTTATGTGTTCACTTGGCATTTTATTGCATGAATTTATCACTCCTTTGCTTGATTGTACTTAAATTACATGAATTACAATATCATGACTAGGCTTGTTTGGTCTTGTTAAAAATGTGTTGGTTTGATTTCAATTCCAAATATTAAACCTTTGTTATGATTTTTTGTGTTGTAAGTTGTTATTGTTGTTCATTGCACTTGTTTGCAAGTACAAAACTTTTCATTAAGCACAACTAATGGATTCATGAAGGACGAAGTAAACTCACTCTCTCAACTTTCGCAAAGTTGTGCGATCCTCCACCGGGGGTGGATGGCATGGGAATACTTTTCCCCTTCGCTGAAGTGCAGAATGGGGCTAGTTCGTCGAGCTACAAAAGAAATGAGTTCATCCAACTATTTTCAACCATAAACGAACAATTGATATGCTTGCAATTGTGCCAAAGATGGATACACTCATTCATAATTTTGGGTAGAATAAATTCAAGGACCTTTGGGCTTACACCTATAAGTGGGTCACACTTGAGTTCAGGACAAGTCTTGAGTTTCAAATAGTAAAGTTAGATGGGTGAAAACACACACAATCTCATTTCAAGTCTTTAATGATTCCGACACTCTCAAGGAAAGTGAGCTAGGGGTTATCTTCAAAATGTCTAAAACAAAGTGCAAGATCTTTATCCTTTCCTATTCCCTCATCCGAAAAGCTGAAGTGAACTATAGTGAGACCAGGCCCGGCTCAATGCCGATCCAACCGGTTCAATGGAACAGGGCCCCAAAAAACTGGGGGCCCAAATTTGGTGACAAATGGAAGGAAAAAAGGAATTCGTGAGAATCGCGTGCAAGGCTTTCATCTTCTTCCTTCCACAATTCTCTCTCCTCTTCTTACCTAAAAATCCCTGAAAAATCATAACTTCCCATATTAATTGAGTAATCACTCTCTTTATTCAAGGAAATTATCTTATTTCCAATGTTAAAATTTGTCAAAAAAAAGTTCAATCTCATTACTCTTTCCATTATTCCAATTCTCCTCAAGAACACCAAAGATGAATTTTTTTTTATTTGAGATTTAGATTCAACTCGTCTCAATTCATATTCAAGAAATTGATTTCTTTTATCATCCAAAAAAAAAATAGATTCAACCGGTGGTTTAAAATTACAAGTTACAGTACAGGAAGAACAAATTAAAGTCTTTGATTTCGATTGTGGGAGGTGAAAAAGCAAGAATTAGTGGGCTATTTGTTATCAAAGTCTTAAATTTTTTGGTAATTGCACTTTCTTTTATACCATTTTTCTAGTAGAGATTAAAGCAATTATGAAATTACATAAATTGAATTTAGAATTTATGTATATTTAATTCTTATAATTCTAATTTTCAACAAGTCTGATTGTTTGATGCAATAATACTACATGTCTGATTTTCGATTCATGATTTTGTTTTTCTACAATTATACCTAATTGATTTTTCTGCAATTCTTTTTGTAATTTTGCAACTCTTTCAGTCCCACTTCTTGAAATAATGTCAAGTGATTGAATTGACAGACTTGATAATATGTGTTCAGTTGATTATTGTATAACCTCGAACTTTTGATGCCCATTTTTCATTTGTAGCTTTCACAGTCAATAGTACTTGAAATGTTAGAAGTATCTTTGTTCTTGTGGAAATAGAACTGAAAGTTAGAGTTTTTACATTGCGAGCTTGGAGATCTTATATATGAAAAGAATTACAGTAGGTCTAAGACTTCAAGTTTATTTCAGTTAATTGTGGTGATTTAACCACTTAATGAGGAAAAAGATTAATGGTTGCTATGTTACTCAGAGTCTAACTTTTCGAAAGATCATGCTTTTTTTTTTACTTTTTGGCTTATGATTAAATTTTAAGCAACGATTTATGACAAATAATAATAATACAAATAAAAATTATCATTTCTTCTTTACATTTTTTTTAAAAGGGCCCCATTTTGATGTATAACACAGGGCCTCCATATGTCATGAGACATCCCTGAGTGAGACCTTTTAGTGGGAAGACATCTCCACTAAGGTAGAGCGTGCTCGTGACCCGAGTTTCCAAAGCCTCCCTCTTCATACATTAGACCTTGAGATACCTCTCCAAAATACTTCTTTTTCCCCTCTTTTTTCGGGATAACTTCAGAAACATCGGAAAGCTAGAAGTAGCTAGCCTATGGTTCATTAATCAGGAAAGGGGAATTTAAGGCTTCTTGAATTTCTAAGCGTACTTAGTTAATTGATTTTTAGAGCTTACGATAGATAGCAAAAGAAAGGAGAAGATAAGGCTCAACAACGTGATCATCCTCAATGTTCAGTCTCTCGCTAGGGATAGGTATAGGGAGATTGTCCAAGGCTTAGTCCTCGTCTCCTCGAACCATTTTTGGATTATTATGCATTTGTGTCTCAAAAAAATTTGGCGGAGTGTTTCATAAAAAATTGCTTCATATGGAAAGTGGGGAGTGAAGATTGGTTCGAGATCCCCGACCCTAATATCACAAGGGTCGACCAAGATGAGGAATGTCCTTGGAGGATTTTTAAGGGACCTATAAAAAAAGATTTGAAAAGACGCAAGCTTAGAGCTCAAGTGGTGGCGGACAACACTCATAGGGTCGAGATGTAACAATTTATCCCCCCTATTGTGGGTGGTATGTCTTCTTCCTCCTCTCCTTTTTTTATTTCTCTTCGTTTGTGGCATCTCATGAGCTCATGAGCACATGAGTTTGGTTTATCAATCCCAAGACACCGGACATTATGATGTCGCTTGCTTTCCTAGGTGGAATCATGATCTTAAGGTGGCCCAAGGCCATTTGGAGTCCTAGCTCAACTATCCTCATACTCATAGGCCATTCATACACCTCTTACATATCCATATTATGCTTATCTGAATAAATAGATAACTGAAACACCACCATACGACTGTACTAGGCCCAATAGATATGATTATGGCTATAATCCAACATACCATTTTGCCATTTCGGAGGACGAGTTTAGTGGTGGATGGGGCTCTGAGGGTCCTACTTTCTTCTTGGCATGTCCGCCCAATTATCCCTTTCTATCCCTCTCGTGATCTTTCTCCACCCTACTAAGATGCCTCGATGCTTTCGGTGATGTCGGACAATCTGGTAGGACGAAGGAGGACGATGATTGACTGTATGCATGCTCGTCTCCTGTTTTCCTTTATCATGTAGCATTTGCTCGAGGGCGAGAAAATCTTTAGGTTGAGGTACTTCTTGTATCTATTATAGGCTTATGATCTTCCCTCTCCTTATTCCCCTTTCTCGTTCCTTTATTAGTGACTTGATTGGTTTTTTATGCTTTCCTTGTGCCATTATAAGATGTGAGAGATGCTCTAACTTATAAAGGGGAAGGTGTGAGAATTCACTCAAATGGGGGCTATTTCTTCTCAATAAAATGAAAGGCTGCTTCTTGGATCTTTTTGTAAATTGAGAACTCAATAAGAAATGTTCACTTGGGATTAGGTTCGCGAAGAAGGGCTGAGGCAACGAGTTCAGCTGCTCAATTGAAGCGGAGAAGCCCCCACGCGGTTAAGCAGCTGAAAGAGAAGCTATTAGGAACGGGAATCCTCACTAAAGCTATTTAGTTATTTGGGATAGGAATTCCCTAGAGAATACGGGAATTGAGACTTACAAAAGGAAAGACGAAGTAAGAGCATGATATTGAAGAAGTTGGTATATATGTTGGGAAGGCCTCCATTGAATGTGTACAAAAAAAATACGAGTCTGAAGGCAAGGTAGATAGGAAAGGGTTCAGCGAATGGGAATATTAAATCTTCTAGACCAATAACATGTAAACCATGTCAAATGAAGACCGATTAATATGTAAACTAAACGAATTCGAAATTCTCCTAGAATGGTATGTACTTTCGGGTAGGGGACTGTTGCAATCATGGTTAATAATAAGGATTTAGGTAGATTAAGCTAAAAAATGCAACTAACATTAAACGTACTCTAAATACGAAGGATTTAGGAAGATTAGAGTGTGACAATTGAAACATGTTATCTTGAAAGTATAAACACATTGTTGATGTCACAATCTGGGTTGATCTCAATGGAAGAAACTTGGATCCTGGGGAGTTATACAAAAATATAGTTCGTCAGTATCAGTGCAGCAGGATCTTGTTTGTGCTGAATACGATCTCCATAATGACAACATATGGGATACCATCGTCGTTGGTACCTTGAAGCAAAAGATAAAAGGAAGAATATATCTTCTGGTATTGAACGTTGATCATCAAATGACATTTACGAATGTAAAAAATATTATAAATATGTTAGACAAAGAACTTGCTTATGGAAACAAGGATTTATCCAAGGATTTATCAAGGAGATATTCATTAGTTAACGACAAAATTGGAGAATACATCTCTCATAGACGCGCGGTTGCTGTAGAGATAAATCATTTGACATCGTGGGAAGCAAAGGATTTACTTCAACGGAGTTGGAACAAAAAGCATATTCTGAGTGATGATGATGTTGAGTAAATTGTCAAAAAATGCAACTTTTTGCCAGCTGCAATTATATTCACAAAAAATATGTTATTGCAAGCTTTAGAGAACGCGCCAGATGATTTGGCTAAAGATCTAGTTGTCGTGGAGGCAAAGAAACAGGTGGATGATTATCAGATGCTTCGTTGTTGGAGTGGTTATAACAAATTTACCGACAACATTACACTCCTTCGATGCTTCTGGCTTAGTTGGGTATATTTACTAAGGCACAATGTTTTAATTATGTACTGGATATTAGAAGGGTACTTGGATAATATAAATTTGCTTGAAAAAACTTGTAGCGATGGTCATGATATTTTGATGAACCATTTAGATGCTGGGTTGCTAGGAAAACGGGAAGCACATGATGTCATCCTGGAAAGAACATGGTTGAACTTAGCAAATTATATCTTCCCGGTCTTATGTGAAGAACCTGGGCTGAAATATCTCTGCATATGTAAGAAGTTAGATACTCTGGAAAATTTAGGTGGCAGAGGCAATGTAAAGCGTATGAATGGCAGCATAGCAGTAATAAGGAGTAAAGATTGGGGAGAGCAATAATCTCATTCTTATAATGCTTATACTCCAAAGAAATGATATGTTTAAAGAAGATAGAAGAAAAGAATGGGATACAATCTTTGACAAAATGTTTGATACATCAGTTCACATGCCACAAATCATGTGTCTTTCCCATATGGAGCTTGTAGATTTATTGTTGATGGATTATATACTTAAAGTTCTTATTCTACAGGACAGACACTTGAAGAATATTAAAGATATTACATCTCTTTCGGGATCAACTCATCTTGAGATCTCTAAATCTTGCTCATCGGAGGAAATTCCTAAGGATTTTTTTGCGGAATTAGACAGACTTCACAGCGTTAGTCTGTCTGGCACTCCAATTAAATATTATCTAAGGCCACCATCTCGCACCAACCTAAGTAAACTACGCTATCTAATTCTGAGAAACTGCACTCTGTTAGAGAGTTTGCCGGATGTTAATAGCTTAGGAAAACTTAAGGTGTTTGATCTTTTTGGTTCCAAGTTTAGCTCTTTAGATAGTAACAATGTTTGCTCTTTCGAAGGAGTACCCAAGCTCAAGATGTTAGATTTTTCAAAGACTAACATAGAGGAGTTATCTAGCCTTACAAATCTCAAAATTTAACTCATCTCTTGATATAAAACTGCCTAATGTTGAAATATATTGAACCACTTACCACATCGACAAAGCTTGAAGTTATTGACGCCTCAGGAAATACCAAACTAGAAGATTTTAAGTTCCCCAATGGTGATTCCTTGCGAAAACTTAATCTTTTAAGCACTAGGATTCATATGTTTCTATCTAGAAATTAAGGTTGATAATAAATGTTGAGCAGGTGTAACGTCCAAGGGTGTTGTTCTGAGATAGGTATTTGTTCACTGAAATCCTGCAAAACACATTAGACTATCCCGGGAGTTGTTCTGGAATCGCCTCTCCGACGGTCAAGTAAGTTGATGATCGAGGGAGAGAGAGATTCTAAAGAGAGGAGTTCTAGTTAGTCAGATGAGGATTCAATACCTTTTCATTAATGAAGTTGAGGGTATTTATAGTAGTGGGAATCCCTAGACAGGGACCTTTCTGATGCAATGAGCTCCATACTCTCTTTTCATTCTTTGCCACTTTTACCCCTTTGGTGGATCCCCAAACCTTTGCCTAGGTCAACTGGGGTGGGACCCACTAAGGCCACATGTCAGGATGTCTTTCGTTGGGTCCCTCTTGGGCTTATCTGGTCAAGTGGGCCCAAACAATTAGACACAGGCTGGGAATAGGAGTAGAGTCGTCCGACCGGGTGATGCCCGTTCGTGGCGGATAAGTGTCACCGTCCAAGCTGCCCCCGGTTAGCCGACCAGGTCCCTTGCGATGAAGGGGAGGCATCCTGGTTTAGGTGATGCCCTCGGGGTCCGAGAAACTTCTATGAAGGCCAAGCCACTTGGGTGGGAGGAGATGGTTGGGATGATCGGATCGGTCGGATCAATAAACCATCCGAGCAGGGGCTTCTAGAGGATGGATGATGGTCGGCGAGAGGCTGATGAGCCCAAAGCTATCTGACCAGGTATCTCCTTGATTGAACGCTGCTCGGACAAGAAGCTAAATGATCCCCAAGCTGTCCGACCAGGTGCTTCCTAGTACTTGGACACATTTGCCCAAGTATAAGATTGAGGGGGGACCTGCACGGGCAAGGGGCTAATGAGCCCCAAGTCGTCCGACCAAATACCCCCTAGATTGGACGCTTCTCGGACAAAGGGCTAATCGACCCCAAGCTGTCCGACCAGGTGCCTCCTAGTACTTAGACACATTTGGCTAAGTATAGGATTCAGGGAGACCTGCTCGGACAAGAGGCTAATGAGCCCCAAGATGTCCGACCAGGTACCTCCTAGGTTGGACGCTGCTCGGACAAGGGGCTAATAAGCTCCAAGCTGTCCGACCAGGTGCCTCCTAGTACTTAGACACATTTGGCTAAGTATAGGATTGAGGGCGACCTGCTCGGGCAAGAGGCTAATGAGCCCCAAGTTGTCCGACCAAGTGCCTCCTAGGTTGGACGTTGCTCGGACAAGGGGCTAATGAGCTCCAAGCTATCCGACCAGGTGCTTCCTAACACTTAGACAAATTTGGCTAAGTATAGGATTTAGGGGGACCTACTCGGGCAAGAAGATAATGAGCCCTAAGCTGTCCAAACAGATGCCTCCTAGGTTGGACGCAGCTCGGACAAGGGGATAATGAGCCCCAAGCTGTCCGACCAGGTGCCTCCTGGGTTGAACACTCCCAAGCTGTCTGACAAGGTGCCTCATGGTACTTGGACTTGTTATGCCACATATAGGATGGAGAGGGACGTTGTTCGAATGGCAGACTGGTGAGCCCTCAATTGTCCGAGCGGGTGCCTTCTGGATTGGATGCTGGTCGGTCATGAGACTAATGAAGCCCATGTTCAATCGTTCGAGCGGGTGCCTTCTGGATTGGATGTTGTTCGGACATGAGACTAATGAAGCCACTGTTGTTCGACCAAGTGCCTTTTGATACTTAAAACTCAATCGGCTTAGTATAGGTTTGAGAGGTGACGGTTATTCCTTCCGAGTGGATATACCGAATCTAGATGCCACATAGCGGACATGCAAGCTGGTGAGTTGAGTTAGCTGGGGCCTATTGGGGAGTCTTGACGCTTCAACTTCTCTGGACCGATGCTTCTGGATGAAATGGGCCCATTTAGGCCACTTGATGAAGGCCTGTTAACGGACGCATCTCGAGGCGCGCCTATATATACTGTATAACATAGATATTCCAGAGTCATTTGCTCATTCTCTTGTTTCTCTCTCTAAAAAAGTTCTGCAAGTTCGCTCTACATTTTCAAGCAGGTTACCCAGTCTCACTCGTCTGATTAGGTACGCTCCTGCTTTGCTATTAAATTTCTTTACTTTTTCTTTCAAATAACCTCGACCGACTCCCTTCGTCCAAGTCAGTGACACCCCGACCTAACCTCCCTACAAATTATCCAAGGAGGTGAGGGGGATGTGAATAACGTTGGTGTCGACCGTAATAAGGCTTCCCGACCCCTCGGCCATTCCCGACGTCGTTCTGTTTCCAAGCCCGTCATCGTCAGTGGAGGAGGAGGCTTAGGGCATCGTTCCCTTCCTTTGAAAAGTGTCTGTTGCATGTTTCTCCTCTAAAAGCTATTTAGACAAGTACATTTATGATGGTTTAGTGATTACCGCGATGTCGGGCGACGAAGAAGAAACATCTACCTCAGTCCGACTAGAATACCCGGATCCTGACGCAAAAGGGGTACCTGCTTCGAAGTTTCCTCTCCAATCTTTGCTGAAGGCCCTATGAGACGATCCCCGGGGCCAGGCGACTAGGTTTCAAATAAGGGACCCCTTCCATCTGCTCCGACCAGAGGCTTTTCCCACAATCTTGACCCCTCTCCCGGGCTGCACCGCGGTAGATTACAAGGCAATGGAGATGGGACTTCGATTTCCGCTAACTCCGTTTGCTAAGGAGTTACTGAATGCCTACATTTTGACCCTTAACCAGATTTCTTCTAACTTCGGGGGGAATCATAGCAATTTAGATGATTTGTGCCATGCTTAGTGTCCGACCAACCCTCAACCTATGGAGATATATGTTTAAGTTGGTCGAGATGATGGCGGGGGAAAATGGCCCAGGTTGGTGGTACATCTAAATCCGATAGGGGTACCAAGTAATGCTTGACCTCCCCTCGTCCCAGAAGGGATTTCTAAGAGAGTTTGCCTTCGTATTTTTTGGAGGGGATTGGGAGGTCCCAACTGTTCGACCGGCTATCGAACCTAACTTTGAACTGAACTTTTGAGTTACCGAGCTTTCCGAGGAGGAGGCTGTAGCTGCATGCTATATGCAGACGGAGTCCAAGATCTTCCAAGGGGGTGAAGTATATGTGGCCTGCAATTTGCTCCCCAGCTACTATTTGTTTAAAAACGAGCACCTTCTTTCTGCCATGGGACTGAGTCGAACTTTCCCCAGGGGTAATTGGCCGAGGGGGTTTTTGGTTTGTATTTTGCTGTGTTTTTATGGTGCTAACTTTTTCTTGTTACAACCTCTTCCTTAGGTTTCCTGCTCGACTCTGACCCCGAGATGGCCGACATGCTAAGCAATGCTCCTATGAGGGCGACTCGTATCAGGGCTGAGCTGAAGGAGAAATCCATGGAATTCCCCCACCTCCCAAGGTCGATATCTGCGCTTTCTTTGGTTGGTCGTTTCTTTTCTTGGCCCCACTAACTCTCAGTTTGATTTGATCGAGGACCCTTCTAAACCTAAGGCCTCTAAGAAGAGGAAGGAGAGGGCTGCTAAGAAGGTTGCCCAAACCGAGAAGGCGGTCGCCAAAGCCCTTGCTGAAAGGGATAAGGCCAAGAAGGCAAAATTCGTCGAAGTCAACAACCCCTCTGCTCGGGATGGAGGGCCAACTAAGCCGGCCGGAAGCCCTCAATACACTCTGCTCTCCCCTCCTCGTCACAGACCGACGATCCTGAGGTAGTGGTCGTAGCCTTGGCAAAGCCTTTAAATGAGCTCGACCGCCATGGGTTGGACGCTCGTTGGACCACTGCAATCGACTACCTCTACTCTTCAGCCGACCAGCATTATATAAACAAAACCTGGGGGCATAATGAGACAAATGAGCTATTTTGCTCTTGGGTCAAAGTATAACTTGCTTTTCACTTAGGTGCAACTTCTTTTCTACTTGTTATTATTTGCATGACCTTCTTTCGTTTACTTTCGTACTTTTTTCCTTGGCTGGCCAACGTTGCCTGCAGTAGGGTTCAGTTGGCTGAAGAGGTCGAAGATCTTCAGGAAAAGGGGAAGACGCACTTCGAGGACCTCTACAAGGGCAAGGAGGGCCAAAGGATAGCCGAATCCAAGCTCGATGATGCCGAGCTGGCTATCCGAAATGATCAGAAGGGCTTCAAGGTGGAGCGAGAGAATTGGGCCAAGGAGAAGGCCGAGCTCATCTTTACCAAGGAGGCAGCACCGTCGCCAAACTTTCTGCCGAAGCGAAGACGGTTGAGGCCGAGCAGCGCGAGAAGCTAGCCCAGCAAGCAATTCGCTCGAGTCTTCTACAACCATCAGCATCGACCCATACAAATGTACACAACCAGAGCTCATACCCGCAGCAAGCACCAATCAACGTAGGTCGCATCTCGCGAATAAACTGTAGGAATTTATAGATGTAAATAGCGGATTGGATTTTCAGGAAACAATTTCCTAACATCTATCACAGGATCGCAGACATAATCAAACACATGAATCATTCAATAGGGATTAAGTATTAAACCTTTATAGTGTTTTCCCTGTTGTATGCAAGCTTTGAAGATCCGAGAGCCCCAAGTGTTGCTCCTCTAAACAGTCCACGAGCGCTAGTTGAACACCAATATCTGCTAGAACAAAAGAGTATAAAGTCTCTTGTTTTTGATGGTATAGGCGCCAGTTTAGATCAGGGAATAGATTTAGGGTTTCACTTTCTCTCTCTAGTGAAAAGAAACTGATTAATGAATTGATCACCTAAACCCTTATATTATATCCCATATATAATAGAAGAGTCTTAAGCTACTAGGAGAACTAATTCGCTTCCTATTCCCCTTTGGACCGGACCAATCCTAATCTTAACTAGATTTGGATTACTTTGTCCAACTTCTGCTACAATGTGTGACCTCATAGGATTAATCTATTTTAGTTATAGGCCCAATCAATATTATCCTATTAATCATATTTATTCTCTTGCAAGAAAATACGATTACTAAAATAAATAACTTTATTATCTTCATAATATTATTTCTATTTATATTTAGTGATTGCAGGAATGTGTAAAGACATATTCCTTCAATCTCCCAATTGTCCGAAGACAAGAGCGTAATGTTAAATTTTTTAAGTCACTTAATGTCAAATTTGATAACCCAATGTTATTCTCAAATTTATGTTTCTTGATCACCGAGTTTGAACTGCTCAAATGAGGATTAAATCTTTAATCATATTCCGCATGGCCATGCAATTTTTCAGTTATCGCTCATCAAGAGGCCCAGACACCAGTCCTATTAAATAGGAGGACTTATCCACTCTTGTATGACAATAACTCCTACTCAATTCTTAGCCCACCTGATCATTGCCTTTATAACCTCCTTTATGACGTGGCGTTTACTAGTGTCAAAGTTAAACTAATTATATTGTGGTTATTAAGACATACTTATGTATAAGGAATCCTTTATATATAGTAATTTCTTTCTTCTTTTAGAATTTAATTGGGTTAAGTCTCAATGTATCAAATATACATCCATATAATCAATTAGACATCTCCATGTCTCCATAGCCTATGAAACTACATTACCAATTAATTATATACTAGTCTTTTAAATAAATCACTTATGTCAATTTAGTGATTTAGACTAGGGACTTTAAATAAATTGTGATTTTTGTACTTTATAGGGTTCCATTATCAAAACATTTTCGATAATCATATTTGAAAACACTAGTGGAAAAATAAGGAAGGCTTGCGGTCAAAAATGCCCTAAGGGCTACGTTTTTGGCCAGCAGCCCTTTCCGTAGCAGCCCTTCAATAGAAAAGAAGGGTTGCGGTTTAGGCTCAAAACCGCAGCCCTTCGAATATAGAAGGGCTACGATTTTGGGCCTAAACTGCAACCCTTTTAACATATAAGGGCTGCGGTTTTTGCCCAAAACCGCTGCCATTTTGGACCCCAAAAAAAGATTTTTTTTTTTTTTGGCATTTTTATGTCAAATTGACACAAAATCAATTCCAAACTGATAAAATTATAACAAAATCACAGCCTTCTCCTCACTAGTTATAGAGTTTAGTTCTTAACTTTTTTGATAAGTGATAATATAAACCAGCTGAAGAAATATCATAAGTGACAGTAGAGAAAATTTAATAACTATTCCAAAACCAAAAACAACAACAAAAAACCAAAATCAAATCAAAACCAAAAACAATAACAAAAAATCAAAATCGAAATTAAACCTGAAGCGAATGCGCTTGAGATCATTACCCCCATGAGAATTCCAGAAACAAAATGGTGATGTAATAAAAATGAAAGCAGATCTAAAAAGAGTAGAGAGAAAGAGATACCCATCATGAGAGAGTAAACAAGGACATTGTTCTTCAAACAATTGAAAGCAGATGAAGTATTGATGCGATCTATGCTAGTTTTGGTTAGCTCTATTGCTGCAACCACGGCAACAAGTGCACCAAAGACAAGAATGTAGAAAACCTTCATTGTTGTTTTCTCACTCGATCTGCTTCAGCTTTTCTGCCGCCAGTTTAGAGAGAGATAATGAATGATGCAAAGAGGAGAGAGAGAGGGGAAGAATTAAAGGGCGAATGATGAACAGTGATGGGTTGCTTATTAACAAATTTAAATGCGATTATAAGGATTAGAAAGTGAGATATTTGGCGTCGTGTATACTCTACACGTCCACTCCCAACAAAAGCAATAAGAACACCAGGCTCCACTTGAGGAAACCAAAAAGACCTAAAATTTTATAACTTGAAATAAGATAAAGAAATACCTGAATTTCATTCAAATTGAGAACAAATTCGGAGATGAAGATGACATACAATTTACGAATCAGATGTAATTGAAGAACCTAGATAATGAGAACGGTTACATTACTTCTGTCAACAATTCTTTCGACGCCATTTCCTTGCCCTCAACTTAGCCGTAAAATCTCACGAATAAAACATCACCACCTATAAACCATGCCAAAAAGCGTTGGAAAACATGAAAAATTAACGAAATAAACTTAGATTTGAAAACGAAATAGACGAAACAAGAACGAAAAGAAAAAATAGGAACTAAATAGAAGAAACCTGGAAGTAATTACCAAAAAATTGAACATTTGAAGACCTCTTTTGAATATCGAACAATCATAAATCCCCAATAAATTGGAGTGATATGATGATGAGTGAAGAAGACGAAGATGAAGGAGTAGAGATAAAGAGTTCGAACATCGATGCCAGTTTAAAGCTTAGGCCATTAAGGCTGAGTTTAGGGGAGAAAGAGAGGAGATGGGAGGAGAGAGAGAGAAAGGCTCTGAAGTCTCATCAGCTATGCGGGTAATACGAGGGGGAAAGGTAGTGAGTTAAGGGCAAATAGATTTTTTAAAAGGCCCAACGACTGTGGTTAGCCCAAAAAACGCAGCCCTTCTTACAGTAAGAACGGCTGCGTTTTCTTGTTAACCGCAACCCTTCACTAAAAGGACTGTGGTTTTCTTTAAAACTGCAACCCTTCATACAAGAAGGGATGTGTTTTAAAGAAAACGCATCCCTTCTAGCGCAGCCCTTCCTTTTTTTCCCCTAGTGAAACAAAAATTATTTGGACATTTTATTTAATACTAAACCAAATAATTAAATAAGAAACGAAGTTTTATTGCTAAACATCCAAAGCATAATCAATGTCTTTACAATTATAAACATGAAGTAAACAACCCAAAGCCATTCTCCCATATGTTTAAGCCCCGTAGGCCTAGTATGACACTCATGCTTAGGTTGAGCAAGCAGTTTAGTGTAACACCCCGATAATTCTCTCTTTCTAGAAAATACTTTTATAATAACCTTAGAGAATTACCCAGGCATTATCGCCCGTGTGATAACATTTCGGCTTACTCGGAATTTTGCAGCGGAAAATAATTAACTTTCTAAAACAACTTTATTAAAACTTATGAAACCAATAACAATGTCAGAACTAAAACACACCAACTTAAACTATTGTCTGAAAACATAAGTTCCTACGAAAACAACTTAAATGATACTAGTAATACAAGAGTCTCTCCATTCCGGATTCCCAATGAGATGCATCTGCGAACCTGTAATGTCAATGCTGTCTTGACTCTGCTCCCCCGAAGGATCACCACAGGATCAATAGGCAAAGCCATGATCACAAACAACAAGCACGTAATCAGCAAAGCTGAGTACTACATATCAGCATAACATAATCCTAAACATGATACTACAAAAATATAACTTGCAGGAATAAATAATAATATAAACATATAATAATCTGCAGACAACTTTACTGAACTAGACTCTAAATTTATTTCTTTCTTTAAATGGAATAGTTATTGGACGAGTTTGACTTATCTAAAATAGGAATATGGAGCTACCACATATTCCAAAATGACCTGCGATATCGAGGAACCTTTGAACTGAAAGAGGATGGTGATCAATCCATTCAGAAAAGCCATGGCTACCACCATGTACTCCAACCCTTAGTGTCCAACTCTAGACGTGCACCAGTCTAAAGTCTATAACCTATTCTCGTTTCACTTTACGTTGAATATATTTTATTACTTGTGTTGACACAAACAAAAAGCAACACTAACTAATACTCAAAATCATAACAGAACTCTTTTTATCTTTGATTAACAAGTGATGACAACTTATCAATCAAGACTCCTTTAACTCCCTTTTATACTTTACTAACTTGGTTGTTGAACCTAGCCAACAATAAACTTTACCTTTATATAGGTATAACTTGTGAATTACCAAAAAAGATCCACAGTTCTTATAAGATAATAATAATACTCAAGAATCCATGTAAAACATGATTCAATCTAATTACATTAATTCACTCACGAATTAATACATAAACTTGACTTATCTCTGCTTGCATCAAACTTCCATACAAACATTTAATCATAAATACTTCTAGTTTACATTAGCACACAGGCAAATAACATGTAAAACAATTCCAGTAACATATATATGAACAAATAGAGTCCTATACATGATACTAATAAATAAAACATTCTTAGAGCATGCTTCTAAATCATATAGCACGTAGACAAAGTACGTACCTTGTATAAACAAATCTGTAGGCCACTTTTACTCGCTAAAAGTCTCCTACTACGAAATCTCCGCCTAGAAAATAAAATAATGAAAATAAATATCTCGTACTAAAAATTTACAGCAACTTTAAAACGATCAAAACCCCTTAAACGTGTTTTAAAATCGTTTTTACGTACCAAACTTTCGTTATTTTTAATCCCTAGTATAGTACAATATTCTAGTGATTAAAAATCATTTAAAACCTTAAAATACTTATTTTCTGAAATTACAGCACTTATAATATTTTATAAATCTTCTGAAAATATATTCAATACATATAAAATTATAATAACCAAATCTCATGATTTATACTTTATAATAATAGTTTCTATGTAATTAAAAACCCTAAAAACTATAAATTTCATGATAAAAACTAAAATATAACTTAATATAATAAATCTGAAATTTATATAATTATATATATGATAGCCGAAATTATATTGCATATAAAACAATAAAATATCTAAACATGCTTATATAATAAAATAATATAAAAACTAGTACTTTAATGGAATCTTGAAGAGGAAGAAAGAAAAACAACCACAACAATGGAGGAAGGAAGGCGCCGGACAGTAGCAAGGACGGAGATAGACCGGTGGCAGCAAGTTCTTGGCACTTGAAAAGATTTGTGACGTTTCTTGTTCAACAAGAAACGTTACTTGAAGAAGAAGAAACAACTTTTGAGGAAAAACGAAGAACGACGCACAAAGGAGAAGAGAGAAAAGTGCCGAGTGAGAGAGGGGAGAAATCACGTGGAAAGAGGAGAGAGAAATAAAGTGTGTAGGGTAAAATTTGGGTTTATTAGGATATTTATATAGAGGCTTTACTTTTGGGCTTAGGAAAAGAGATTTTTATTAATGAAACTTTGATGACTAATAGATGGCTCTTTAGGACTTTAGTCATCAAATAGCTTTTCCTTTTTTATCACTTTTGGGCTTTGATTCCATTAAGCTTCCTTTTCAAATATACTTTTAGTAATTAAAACTCTTATTAAAACATGCTTAATTAAAACATTACAAATTTTATTAAGCTATGAAAAATATTTTTAGTTGACTTTTAAAATAGTCAACCCTTTTTAAAAGTCAAATCATTTTCCAAACTCATTTGGATTTAAATATAACTACATAAATACTTTAATATTTATGAAAATTCTTTAAAATTGTGGGGGATTACATTTAGTCAGAGGATCTGCTATATTATCCTCAATATGAACCTTGCTTCCCCTCTCTTGTAGTTTTCCAGCATGAAGCTTACAAGAACCTGATCAATATAAGTCTATTGACTAAGTTCAATCAACCTTTTAGATCTATCTCTATAGATCTTTATTCCCAATATGTATATCCCTTCTCTTAGATCTTTCATAGAGAAATAATTTTTAAGCCATTCCTTGACTGACTTAAGCATGGTTTGATCATTTCCTATGAGAAGTATCTCATCCACATACAAGACCAGAAAAGTAATACAACCCCCCACTTAACTTCTTGTATACACTAGATTCCTCTTGATTTATGAGAAATCCAAATTTCTTGACTGCCTCATCAATTTTGAGGTTCCACCTCCTTGATACTTGCTTTAGTCCATAAATGAACTTCTTAAGCTTGCATACCTTACATGGATTTTGTGTCATGTACACATCCTCTTTCAAGAACCCATTCAAGAAAGCGATTTTGACATCGATCTATCATATTTCATAGTCATGAAAGGCAGCAATCGCAAGGATTATCCTAATAGATTTCAGCATGGCTACTGGTGAGAAAGTTTCATCATAGTGAATACCATGAATTTGTTTGAAACCCTTTCGTAACCGACCTTGCTTTGAAAACACTAACGTTTTCATCCTTGTCTGTTTTCAACTTGGAAATCCATATGCATCCAATGGATTTTACCCCATCAGGCAAAGCCATCTTTCGGAGTCTTGACAATAGCATCTTTATAACTAGTATGTAGGTTCTTTTGATTCTAAAATCATTATTTCAGAACTTTCAGTCAAAAGGTGTTGTATAATATGAGCACTATAACCGGGGGGGAGGTGAATTATAGTGAGAGAATAAGCTATACTTTTTATGGAATTAAAAGTTAACTTGGGAACAAACAATGGGAACACGAGAGATTTTAGCGAGGAAAAACTTCCTAGGCCCAATAGGAATAAACAACCTCGACCACAAGAGATTTTAACTCAAACTTTCCACTATAGTAGGCCAAAACAACTCTGTTTACAATCCTATTACTTTTCTCTCGAGCCACAACTTAAGTTACTAAACTCAAGTTCCCAACGACAGTTCCTCTCAAACTTCACTAGAAGTTACTTTCTCTTTCTCTTGCTTCACTCAAAGCTTCTCAGACTTACAAGAGTTCACTCAAACCCTTAACTCAAAAATATAAGTTATAAGACAATGAAAGAGTAATAACTCGAATAAAGTAAGTATGAATTCTCTTAGGAAAGGCAATGACTCTTTTAGACAACTAAGAATATTTCGCTAAGTCAGACAAAATTTGTTCTAAGGTTTAGGCGCCTATTTATAGACAATTTAGACAAGACATAAACTTATCCACTACTTAATCCATTATCCCATGATGTCCATGACTCCAATTAATTAATTAGTTTATTTTAAATATTCCTTGAGAAGTAATTAATCCACTTCCTCCACTACTTAACTTAAAACTAAGAAGAAGTAAGTATTACGTGGTTTTAGATACTTGGGGAATAATTAAACTATTTAAATTAATTAAGACTTGAGAAATAATTAACTAAGCCCACTAACCACTAACTACAAACCTGTAGCAGTAGTTTAGGCATGATAACGGATTTTTGGGGAGTAAGTAAAATATTTACTTTAAATAGTTTTCAGGAAAATATCTTTTAAAGATAAGTTTGATTAAAACGAAATACCTTTTTTTATATTTAAAAAAAAAAAATCTTTTTAAAACTGAAAACTATATCAAATTTTGAAAACAAAATATTTTAATTTAATTAAAATATAAAAGATAAGATTAAAAACCGTTTGATATTTATCTTAACAAAATCAGAAAATTAATTTAAATCTTTTCCTAACAAACTAATAACAAACTCCCTAAAATAGTGGATCTAGTTAAAATTATCCTAAAACTTCTAACTAACTTGTTAGGCGCACAACAAATGTTAGGCGCACTACTTAGAAGTTATTTAGGTGTTCCTGAAGCTATTTATAAGTATGTTCCTTAACCTTGTTCCTAACTGTGCCAGTGTCTGTTCCTTTCATGGGAACATAACCAAGTTCCTTTTGAGAATTCACCACAAACAGAATTGAGCTTTCAATCAACCTGAACATGAAGATATTGAATACACCCTAACGTATTATAATATTCACTCCATGCTTGATACTTCATCATTCGATCATCTTCACTTCGATCTTTGATTTTTTCTCCATTTTAATCTTCAATCAAGTATTATCTTTGCTCGAGAATGAATTACCTAGCAATAACATAAATAAAATACACTATGTCTTTTGTGGTTAAGTCATCTTCAAAAATCAAGGGTCAACAAAAGGATATCAATATATCTCTTTGACGGAATGATGATCCTACTAGACCTGCGTTGGTGAACAACAAAAGAAGATTCTACCTCACTAGGTTGAGTGACTTCGCATGGAGTATCTCCAAGTGGGACGCTAGGACGTACGTGAATTGAATGCACCGCCTCCTGAGCATTTTCATGCTGGGCCGCCTTTGATGAGGTGTTAACCTCATCCATTTGTTGCGCATCTCAAACTTCTTCGAGATATACATTTCCCCCACTTGTTTTTTCTGGAAATAAACTCCTTTTCCAGATTGACACCATTACGAGCAACAAACACTTTGTTTTCGCTTTGGTTGTAGAAGTAGTATCCGTTAATCTCTTTTGGGTAATCCACAAAGAGACATTTATCGAATTAGGTGAAAGCTTATCAGAAAGTAAACATTTTTACATAAGCTTCACAACCCCATATCCTTAGAAAGATAATTTCGGAGTATTTACAGTCCACATTTCATATTGTGTCTTTTCAACTGCTTTGGATAGTTCTTTGTTAAGTGTGAATGTCGTTGTTGTAAGCGCGAATCCCTAGAATGAAATAGGAAGGTCAGCAAAACTCATCTTGGATCGAACCATATCAAGTAGAGTTCGATTCCTTATTTAAAAAACGTCATTTAACTGTGGTGTTCCAGGTGGAGTCCATTGTGAAAGTATTCTACAATCCTTCAAATGATCACCAAATTCTTGAGATAAATATTCGCCATCACGATCGAATTGCAATTCCTTAATTTTCTGCCCATGTTGGTTTTGTACTTCATTCTGGAATTCCTTAAATTTTCCAAAGGATTCTGACTTATGCCGCATGAGGTAGACAAATCCAAATTTTCTTACATAATCGGTAAAAGTAATGCAGTAATTGTACCCTCCCCTAGCCAAATTACTCATAGGTCCACACACATTCGTATGTATGAGGGCTAAAAGGTAATTGGCCCTTTCACTTGAA
The DNA here is from genome assembly GCF_026745355.1 of Beta vulgaris subsp. vulgaris. Classification (NCBI taxonomy): domain Eukaryota; kingdom Viridiplantae; phylum Streptophyta; class Magnoliopsida; order Caryophyllales; family Amaranthaceae; genus Beta; species Beta vulgaris. The sequence goes on along the minus strand of NC_079207.1, from coordinate 39,187,958 downwards.
CTTGTGAAAGGTGACTTTGTCATTTTCCCCATCAAGAAAAACTCACAAGTATCAAATGATTCGAAATCAAATGATTTGAGAATTCCATCTTTACGAAGCTTCTCAATACGCTTTGAGCTTATGTGGCCTAATCCACAATGCCATAGGTATGTAGGGTTTGAATCATTTTCTATATGTTTCTTGTTGTCTATGTTATAAATGTGGGTTTCTAAGTCTAGCACATATAAACCATTTGATAACTTCACGGACACTCGGAACATATCGTTCAAATACGTAGAACAACAATTGTTCTTTATTGTAAATGAATAACCTTCAAAATCCAAAACAGAAATCGAAATAATGTTCTTTGTGATAGGAGGAACATAAGAACAATTATTAAGTTTTAAAACAAATCCTGAAGGTAAAAGTAGACTATATACTCCCACAGCCAATGTAGGAACTCGTGCTCCATTGCCAACACGAAGATCTACTTCTTCCTTTCCCAATGTTCTACTTCTTTTGAGGCCTTGCATATTACAAATAATGTGCGAACAACAAGCGATATCGAATACCGAAGAAGCAGACGTTGCTAAGTTAACTTCTATAAAATACATATCTGAACTAGAAACTCCTTTCTTTTAATCTTTCAGATACTTCGGACAACTACTTTTCCAGTGACCAACCTTGTTACAGGTGTAACAATAATGCTCGTCAGCAACTTGCGATTTTGGTGTAGTCTTTTGCTTTTCAGAAGTTTCACACTTGGCAACTTGTTTGCTTTTGTCATTCTTAATAGCAGTCCCAATCCTATTGAACGATTTCCCTTTACTAACCATAAGAACATCCTCATATTCTTTTCTAGCTCGTTAGGGATGTTTCGCTCAGTCTGAGTTAGCCTTTCATGCATCTCTTGCATCGTTGCTTCCTCCCCTTGCATGTGAAAGTCGTTAAACTTATCAGTTATGGGAACGATTTTCACTTCCCTTTCACTTGCAATGAAACGTTCATCATTCAATTTGTCCTTCGAAAAGACGTAGCGCAAATTACAACTAGAATTATTTTCACACAAATACATGGAATTAGGCAAAACTGATACCACTGTAGGAATTTATAGATGCAAATAGCAGAATCTGAGGAAATAATTTCCTAACATCTATCATAGGATCACAGACATGATCAAACACATGAATCATTTAATAAGGATTAAGTATTAAACCTTTGTAGTGTGATTTCTTTGTTCTATGCAAGCTTTGAAGATCCGAGACCCCAAGTGTTGCTCCTCTAATCAGTCCACGAGCAACAATCGAACACCAACGTCTGCTAGAACGGAGGAGTATAAAGTCTCTTGCTTTTGATGGTATAGGCGCCGGTTTAGAGGGAATAGATCTACGTTTTCACTTTCTCTCTCTAGTAAAAAGAAACTGATTAATGAATAGATCACCTAAACTCTAATATTATATCCCATATATAATAGAAGAGTCATAGGCTAGTTAGGAGAATTAATTCTCCTCCTATTCCCCTTTGGACCGGCCCAATCCTAATCCTAACTAGATTTGGATTACTTTGTCCAACTTGTGCTATAATATGTGACCTCATAGGATTAATCTATTTTAGTTATAGGTCCAATCAATATTGTCCTATTAATCATATTTATTCTCTAGCAAGAAAATACGATTACTCAAATAATTACCTTTATTATATTCATAATGTTATTCCTATTTATATTTAAGGACATATTCCTTCATAAACTTGCACCTCGCGACTTGTGCTTCACCAAGTAGCAATCCCCTTGTGTAGACCAAGATTGCGAAGAGCTAGGAGCGCATCAAACCAGCAAGGTCGCACCTCGTGAGTATACTCGCGAGTCGCGACTGGAGTTGCCCTGCACTTCGCAACTTGCGAGAAGCTTCGCAGGTCGCGACCTTCATGCCAAGCCCACTTTTGTAGCATTTCTTTGAGACAGGAACTCATCGCACGATGCAATATACTTCGCACCTCGCCACCTGCTAAGTCGGTGTAAATGTTGGCTGATTTTTGGGCTTCAATATAAATATCTAACCTTGTTTTTGGCCGAAAAGGCAACTGACACGAGGAGAGAGAGCCTCAAAAAATCCATTGTTCTCTTGTTATTTTCTCTTATGGTTATCATTTTCTAGCTTAGTTTGGAGATTTCAATTATAGAATAGGCTTATGTTATGCTGATTATAGCTTGAACCATTCTTGAAGAAGATTAACATGAAGCTTCAATCATTATTGTGATATCTTTTCGCTCTATCTATTTCCATTGATTATGGTTTTATTTGTATGATATTATTATATGATTTTTGCATAATTATGCTAGGAAAGTTACTATTTAATTATATAATTAGTCTAATGCTAGATTTAAGAATAGAATCGGAAGGTTTTATTATGTTATCAACTTGTAGTGAAATAGGGAGTAACTTGGATGCAGGTCGTTTGGATTATTTCTTAGGGAAATTAAATCAACTGCTGAATATTTATTGCGTGTATGACATTAGTAGGTCTATTGGTTTTTTGTGTTTCTTGCTGTTATTGGATGGAACTGAGACGCTGATCGGACTAGGTCATCGTTTGGTTAGGGTTTTATAGTCATGTTGATCGTGCTATTCAACTAATAATAAGGAGAATACAAGATTAAGTCTCAATAATAGATAATCATGAAAATAATTAGAGTTGAGTTTCAATGATCGATAATTAAATTTAAGTGGAAGTGAATCGGATTCAAGATCATTCAATTATTGATTTCTCATTTCATTCATTTGCTAATTAATTAAAATGAGTTGTTGACCATATTTTTCTTTTTCTTTAAGGAACTTACACTTTCTAGTGAAAAAATACATATGAAAACCTTGGAATTGAGTACTTAAATTTTTTTTTATCAAACAATCAAAGTCTTTTCGAGTTGTCCATAATTTGTTAAATGTAAAAGGAGGAGCTTTCCTACACTTACTTAAATTTAAGGAAAGTGAACTTGACAATGATCAGACGTAGTGAAATTATACTTTAGAATTTGGGAACAGACTCAACCATTCAAGACTAACAATTCCTTTTTCTAAACGTTCAAGAATGTTATTGGGGCCATGGGATTTTTTCCGCCAAGTATATGAATTACCCTCAAAAGGCAATTCTATACACTCAATAGAATCAACTAACTAGTTCGTATAAGCTAAGCAAGAAAATCGAAATTCCGATGCTCCCAACTTAGCAAGAAGAGAACTAAGCTCATTAAAATCACCCAATATAATAAATGGGCATCTTAATTTTTAAAGATAGCAAATCAAATCTTTCCAAAATGCTCGTTTAAGGGCATAATTAGGAGGAGCATAGATAAATATAGCAACGAAACTACAATACATCGATAATATACTTATATCACATGCCAAAAATCTATCAGATTTATGAGTGACCGACAAATGATAAGGATTACTAGCATTGTCTTTCCACATTAACCAAATTCCCCCAGTAATACCAAAAGATGGAAGGAAGTCAAAATGATGAAATCCATAATGCCTAATACTCCCTTCAATGGGAGTGGATTGTACCTTAGTTTCACACAACATCATTATATGAATTTTATTATGATTACAAAAGTCTTTGACCTCTTCCGTAGCAAGATGCCTTCTACATCCTCTTATATTCCAAAAACCAATATTAATAAAATATATGCAGAAAGGAAGCAAGACTGAGCTAAGTCTTGCCAGTTGATATACTCGAACTCGAGGGATGAGAGACCCTCACATCTTTTGAATAATTTTTCTTAACTCGAAGTAGATAAGTACTAAATATTATAATGAAGAAACAAACCAGAAATATACGGAGCTTACTAAATACCGTGCTTCACACATTATATGCAGAGCCCCCAAAAGATTGAACATCCTTTACCTTGCTCTTACATATTAAAAGGCAGATATAATAATAATATGATGATATCCATTATTTAATAGAGATTGGTAACACTTCATTGAATAGGTTCTGTATACAAATCTCACACAAATAGAAATTAAAGCCTTCAATAAGCAGAACATGAACAATACAACCTTCTCCATTCCAATAGCTTCTTGGATCTAGAATGGAATAAAATAAGAAATTATGGGAAGTAAGTTATGGCATTTTGATTAAAAAATGTCCAGTCGAGAAATAAATTTTAATAACATTTTGAAGGAGCCGAAATTCCTTCCTACCTTCCAAGACAATTATAGCATGTAACAGTTCAAGAGAACAGTATACAACAATCGACAAGACCCATACAAACTTACTCTCAAATAAAATACACTTGAGACACAACCTGACTAAGAATAATACTACGGTAACACCAAATGAACTTACCTTATTTCTTACATTATTAATTTAGAGCACAATCCTAATAAAGGTTATCTTAAAATCACCTACAACTTGATTTTAGTAGCAACAAAATCACATCCGCTACAATACTACCTTTACACAGCAGCGCCAAGCCTCAAGATGAGAATTCATTGCCAGACAACCAAAGCCTATTCACATTAAATGCAGAATTATGAAAGAGAGGACCATCACAACATTTAAACTTGGATGTCCTGAGTCTCTCCCGACTTTTAAAATGTTCTTCTACATGAGCAATTACATGAAATAACAACACTATGATAAGGTGTCGAAACACCTTACTTGCATATATAGAGAAATCAAAATTCCCCAACCATATATACTAAAACATGAAGTAATGCTTTAAATTTCCTTTTATACTACCGAGACAGAGATATTTAATAGGACATCGCCACCCTTTAAACATGACATTGGAAGCAACTAGAAGCACAATAGAATGAGTATCAACCTTTAATTTTACATAAATACACACAATAGGAGTTTTCAATAGACAGGTACTTTCTTAAGCAAATACAACTCAGAAGATTCAACATCCTCCACAGAAGCATAGATATTATCTCGAAATCCTGCTTTAGGCATAATACAACCAAAAAATGGTAATAATAAGAGAATACTTGGTCAAAAAATTCTCTAATCCAATAGCTTCTGTAGCCTAAATCAGAGTTTTTATTAAAAAGAAAAACCTTGCAAAACAACCAAGAAAATCCAATCCAATAACTTCTGTAGTCTAGCTTAGATTGCGTTAAGTTGGAAAAAAAGGAATAGCCACTCCAAAGTCATATATTACCAACTTATCATGACTATTATTAATATCTAGAACAATCTTATATAGAGAGCATAAGTAGAGCCACTTCCAAAGAAACATACTCACAACACATGAAAGAAACCTAGTGTAATCAATTATAATGTACTGTTGAAGGAGTCACGCTTCCTTTATAGCTTTGAAATGTATACATATAACAGAAAAGATATAAAATTTTATACTTCGGCATATGTTAGCGATGACAGAGAGATTAATCTCACCAACGGCTGTAGTGAATTCTTCTATAGAGAAATATTCTGAAAGAGGGAATAAAGCCACACTTGCAACATTGAGGTCCTGTTGAAATTGATCAATATAACATCTAATATTGGATTTTAGAAACCCGTTGTCTATATGAAAGTATCTGAAGCACCATAATAGCGATGGAGCGGGTATTAAGGACCTATTGTCTACATTACAATATTTGACCCACCATCATAATCTAGGAGCTAAAAAACTCCCTTGTAAGAGCAGGACCAAATCACAAAGCTTGAACCCTTCACTTACACCATAGAAAATCGAATAAAATGAGTATTGGTAAGGAATAAGAGCCCATCCACTAAGGCTGAATTTTGCCAAATTGCTTAATAAGTGCTTAGCATGCCAATTACTAGCATATTGATGGACAAGCCCTCTTCACACCAAAAACACTAAGAAACCTTGCATAACATTAATGGAGATAACGTACACTCTAACCCCTATGAATTTGGGGGAATAATTACTTATACTCAACATCTCGCCTTTCACTTTCCAACGCAGCAAGGAACTGCTAATTATGAAAAAAGTAACACTTGAACTCCTTACAAACGACTGAGAGGAGATTAATACTTTATTAGCAAACTGAATTGGGGAAGGATCAAACAAAGTAACACTTGAACAAGTATGCATTCTCATATGAACTCACTTATATATATATATATATTATTAATATAAATATTATATATATAGAAGTGAGTTCATATGAGAATGCATACTTACATGAGAAATGAGAATGAATTTTAAGCGCTATAACTCTTATGAATAAGTGATATAATTCTAACGAAAAAGTGATGTAACTAAAAAAAAAAAAAAATTCCAAAATTTTTTTTAAATTTTTGGGTTCAAAATTTTTTAGAGGGGTATAACTTTAATAAACAACTGTTGTAACTGTAATCCAATCGTGTGGTTGAGATTCATACTCACTTCTCATGTAAGGATCATTCTCATGTGATCTTGCCCCTATATATATATATATATATATATATATACATATATACATACATATATATATATATATTATATATATATATATATAATATATATATATATATTATATATATATATAATATATAAATATAATATATATATATATACATATAATATATATATATATACATATACATATATACATACATATATACATATATATATACATATATACATACATATATACATATACATAATAATACAAATATACATATATATATACATATACATATACATATATACATAATATATATACATATATACATATATATATACATATATACATATATATATATATATACGTATATACATATATATATACGTATATACATAATATATATATATACGTAATTATACATATATATATACATATATACATATATATACATATATAAATATATATATATTATACGTATATATA